>NC_064537.1:19007054-19308304 GCF_023856365.1 Brienomyrus brachyistius | reverse complement strand
TGCTAGAACTCACAGACTCGCGAGTGAAAGTCAAGGTGTCTGTACTGTGTCCTTATGCTGCTCTTTGGATGGTCGTGGAAGTTTTTGTATTTTGAGGACTGATCGTGCAGATGTTACTCTTTTGAGGAGTTTGATCTAAGGTTTATCCGTATGTCCACCCAAGGCAGTGAATGTCCTGTTAATATGTTGGAAACATGCACGCACAGAACAAACAGTCAGTCTAAAAGTTACATATTAATATTGCACTTGCTTTTTATGACACCCCCCCCCCCCCCCCCCCCACAAAGTCAGGAACACTCGCCTGTCACTGAGCACAGTCATCACACCAATACCAAGGGACCCTGGGGCCTTTATTGTGTTGCGTGATAAGTCAGACGCAGAGTGCTGCTCAGCAGAATGCGGGTAAAGGGCAGTGTCGAGGATGTGTCACCTGGTCCTGTCAAACCTTCGTGATTAATTTCTTTCTTTGAGGCCAGCGCTGGAACCCATTTGGGAGTAACTTCATCTGTCTTTGATCAAGGTAACCTCAAAGATGATAACCTAGTCCCAGATAATTCTTTTGTTATATCAGAGAATAACACGTCTTGTGATTAAGTCTTGTCTTATTCGCTCATTTTCGCCTATGTAATGTTGTAGTATTCATGTTATTATTTGTAGTCCTTTTTGTTTCATTTAAAACTGCACCCCATGGTATTTTATTATATAGATAGCTCTAAATGATCCAAATATCCTCAGAATATTTCGAAATAGTTATCGATAAAATTATCATTTCAGGCTAGAGCTTTAATCTAGAATGGGTCTTTTTGTGCTTTCCTACTATTAGGTAAAGGATTCGATAGTCCTTTTGCAATGAGGGCATTTTGTTGCTGATGCCGCTGGGCAGGTGTGCTTACTGCAGATTTACTCTCACGCTTGACGAGCCTCTCTGAGGCCAGTTCCCATTGTCTCAAATAAGCACGAGAGGTGGCAAGAGTTTAAGATCTTCATCACATTTATAGTGATGCAGAGGCGTGACAGTATTCCATGCAATGTGAGCAGTGGGGATAGGAATGTGAAGGAGTAGTTCATGCACACCTGCAGCACGCTTATTTATCTCACGCCATCATATACTATGACATATGGAGACGTCTGAATGTCCAAAGTTATATAGGGCTAGAATTATTGGGGATAGAGCTAATAAACCCCAGGAAACTGTATCTCTATAAGAAAAACAATACTTGATGAGAATGAGGAAAATCTGGGTATTGTTAATTCAAAGACGTTTAGAACAAAACGCAGCCCGGACTCACGCTAATGATGATGGCTGCGTTTAATCAGCATAGTGAAGCCTATGTGTGAGACACACAGAAATTAGCCACGGAAAAAGCCACACAGCACAGCCCAAGGTCTGATATTCTGATTCAAAATATATGTTCTCCCATTAAAAAGGTAAACATCGTTCCTGACTGAAATTATATGTCTAACATACTGTAGTTAAAGTTCGGTCCACAGAGAGGTGTTTCTCGGAAGATTACCAAATTACACGCTGTTACTTTTTTAAACATGTGCATTTTGATATATTTCAAAATTCTTTTCCCAGGAAACTGCTGTTCCTCACCTTTCTGAAGTAATGACGGTACAGTGAGTAACAGCTCAAACAGCTTTGATACCAATTCATCTGTTGTTAAATGGAAAGGAGAAGCATTTTTTTTGTGAATATGACTGGGGTGTAGATACTTAAGGTAATACTTAAGGTAATTTTTAGGTAATACTTTTAAGGTAATACTTAAGGTAAGTTTTAGGTAATACTTTTAAGGTAATACTTTAGGTAATTAAAAACTGTATTCGCTCAGTTCTTAGTGTAACAGAGTTGCTCTTTAATGACAAAGTGTCTGTGATTTATCTGGCATAATACATAGAATTGTCTTCAGAGATTGTGACTATAATGTATAACTCTCTTGCTTTACATCCGTTCTTATGCACTGAGCAGGATTAAAGGTGACTTTGGACTGAAACTGTACTCTTAGGCCGGGTGACACGTACTGTATCTGAACCTACAGGCCGAATGCAGTCTTCTCCCCCTTTGTTTGCAAATTCATCTTTTGCTTGCGTTCGGCTTTTTATATTCCATTTTTCTGTAGAGGAAAACAGCAGAGACTTCTATAACTTGCCCCTCTTGTATGCATCAACAGACAAGGACTAGCTTTACTTATGACATAGATCTTGGTAACGTAACAGAGAGAATGGTTAGACTGGTTAGCATTTTCTCGTCTGTCACCAGTTTGGTGCCTAAGCCCACCACGGTCACAGCGAAATAGAGGGGACTCCTCTCCAGATTGCTCATAATTCAAACTCCACTTTTAACAGCAGAACTAATGATGTGTACAGTCAGACACCCTTTTCCTGGGCCAAGATTTCTGACAGTTAGGCTCAAATGGAAACCCTTGGCAACAGTGTATTCCCATTTTAACTCCGTACCCAAGATACCTTTCTGCAGATTGGAAATTAATATGTGTCCCACTTGACTGAAAAGACTTCTGCCACTTAAAAGCAATTCGAAGCCGGAATCACCATCTCCAGTCACAGGATGTGGGTTTGTTATGATTCCTAGAAAAAATAAATCGGCTGTTGCTGGTAAAGGCTTCAGCTCTAGGGCCCGTAGACTTTTGGTTGGACGTTGACTTGCAAAGGTTTTTTTAGTCCCTTGATAAAACTACGGAGCTTTCATTTCTTTTCCTATCCTCCTCCTTTTTCCAGACTCATGATTAATACAGTATAACCTTAATAACTCCAACATCAATACAATCCCAATCTCCATTTGAAAGTGCTTAGTGCGATAAAGACCTTCATTTCTTTCAGTGCAGGGAGGTACTCTGCTCACCTTCTGATTAGGCAGGATGTTTTATTAGCTGAAGGGTGCATTCCGAGGCAAAATCAAACTTTAGTCTAGCTTTTAAATGCTTTTAAGCATTTAATGTCACTAATGGTTCTGGTTTTTAGCGTACAGTGTGTGTGTATAGGATTCTATGCAGGAATGGATTTTGGGCATGGCAGATGGTGACAGTAGCAATGGTTTGAATTATTTTTTTGTCTCAGTTCCATTTCCTGATCTATTGTGATTCATCATTTAAAAGCCACCAGTTTCACACATGTATCACTTCTTTAGTCTTTTGTGCCCATCGCATTTGAGTGTCTTCATTCATAAAATAGCATAGCAAACAAGACTAAGCTGTTCATGGAACTAGATTAATGCATCTGTACAAAAGCAACCATATATACCTTGATATTAGACATTTGTTCCTACATTAAGCAGTAACATAAGCACATTTGCAGGAAACAACAAACATTATATCTACAGTTTTCCCAGTCCTGAAAATATAACGTACAGTATCTCTATACAGTATGGTTCGTATTGACAAAATACATGTGGCCTGTTCAAATTTTGATTGCAGTTGTGAATTGTTTAACGCTTCTTCATTTTTTCTTTCAGTTTCATTCAATAAAAATTTGATCACAATTATTGCTGTTACCATCATACCAAAAAACGCAGAAGATATGCAAAATGGTTAAGTGTAATTTTCATGACCGGAGAGCAACAGCATCACTGTCACAGACGCAGACACTAATCTACATTTTTTTTAAGAGGCCAGTCGAGATGTATTTAGTGGTGGAACCTGACCAAACACACTGCCACCCACTCCTGGCCACATGATTGGCCCTATCTCCATGAATTCTCCAGCATTTCTTATATATTTCATGCACAGAAATATTCTGCTGGTGGATGGCAAGCGATCTTTGAGAAATGCCACAGAGCAGCCATCCCTGTTCCCAGCATCAGGAGAAGATAACTTCTGTGTGGCAGCTCTTCAAGCCACAGACATCACTTCTAATTATGACAGGCTGTCACCTGTGCAACCCTGATATCAGGCTGTTATTGTCCTTCTCGCTTTGTTCTCTGTAAGGGCCTAGTTCAAAGAGAATCACCTATATGCCCTTTTACTTCAAAGAGTTTATTTATTCATTCCCATACCGTGTGGATAATGGTATGTGTAAATTAACTTGAGGAGAATTAACCGTACTTTTATTAATGTTACGTAATCACTACTTTCGAATGTTTTTAAATGTTTTGTAGTGTATTAAAAAAGCACCGCATACGTCATACATTTTCACAAATAACAACATTCTTTTTCATGTGGACTACTGCTAACAGGTACCACGTTCATTCAGTTCATTCAGTTCCCATATAGGATACCTGAGCTAGACACCTCTGAGTATGACGGTTTAATAGAAAAAGATTATGAACTGGGGAACTAGGGGAACCATCTCTGATTTGGGTCCATCTCTTATGCTCTTATTCATCTCTTATTCACTCTTACATAGGGATGTGATTTTAACACATTACATGAGTGAGAGATGGCAAGCAGAAGTACACTGTATCGGTGTTGATACTGTACTTGGCTTGGACAGAATAATGATGATGCACAGTGCAGGTAAATTTGACTTACTCCACTATAGCTGTAAGCCTGCCCTTCTGTTAGATGAAAGCAACCATTTTCCTGGGTAGATGACAGTCGATCTGTGCGTGTGACCACCTTAAATTGGAGAACAATAGGATCGTGTAGCCTGCATTGTGAGCGAAAGGCTGTATTACATGCCATTAAACCTAAAACAAAAACCCCCCAAACAGACTTATATGAACGTGACATAGGACAATGCATATAGTGTTTAAACCAATTTCCCTATAACACTTCTATTCTGGTCTTGTATGGGATTTGTAATTAAGCAATTCGTAATTAAGAGATTTTTGTCTCTCGTGATTGTTAGGTCAAATCAGGGTCTTCGTTTCGAGGGCCCAAACATAAAATCCAATTATTCTGACATGAAAGTAAGTTTAATTACCCTTGTCTGATGTAATGCTGATCTATTACATTCATGATTAGGTTCCTATCAGTCACAAAATAATGTGCAGTTACATTATCAACAGAGATTATACAACTTTCTAAGAATAATACCCTGCTGATTCAGACTCATCCTTCGATGCTTTCAAACTACTTATTGCAATGGAAGCTCAAACGAGATCTTCATTTATTCCATTTAAGGGGGACATTACTGGGCTAATCTTTAAAACACAGTAGCAGGATTCTCAGAGTGCTTGTCCATCCTCTTTGTCAGCCAGATAATGAAGACCAACTGCAGAATCCAGCCACATTAAATTGGTCCTGGAGGAATCACGCCACACTGATGCATAACACCGAGTTAACATGGTGGCTAT
Source organism: Brienomyrus brachyistius (assembly GCF_023856365.1). Lineage (NCBI taxonomy): Eukaryota > Metazoa > Chordata > Actinopteri > Osteoglossiformes > Mormyridae > Brienomyrus > Brienomyrus brachyistius. The sequence continues at coordinate 19,303,053 of NC_064537.1, read as the reverse complement.
GCTTAATTATCCACTCAAGACATGGGCTGGATTCATAATCAGCTGTCTAAGCCACTGGCTGGAATTATTCGGGGGCAACAAAGAGCAGAGCAGTATTCAAGTCCACTATTACAGAAAGGATTCCTATTTCAAAAAGCCACACTGCTATTTGGATTTAAGATATTGTATTAATTTAATTGGGAGGAATTCCATGGCGAAGCTCGTGCTGGAGGCAGCGATTCCAGCCGCATGGCCAACTGGCTTCATTGTGTTGGTGCCAGAAGCAGGATGAGGCCTACAGGACCCTAAAGATTATTTAGGTACGGTCCTATAGTCATTCAAATTGGTTCCCATACCAACCCTAGTTACTACAGCTGATGAAACGTGTTACTACTACGGCAACTGAATCTGATCTAAGGCCAACGGTGGGAGACACGTGATGGCTTTGCCCAGTAGGGGGCAGTGTAGCATTCCTAGGAGTCTCACTAAGAGGTTTATTCTTACGGGTGCTGCAGTTGGGCTCATTGCCTTCATCAGGATTGACCCGGGTTAGGATTCTTGCCCCTGCATTTACTCTGGCAAAATATCTTCAATATCATTCAACTGTTGCGCTATAGTAAGACAACGGTATGATCGCATCACCTTCCAACTGCTTACTATGAAAATTATCACAAGTGATCACATATGTTCTCACACCCTGCTTGTCCGATCCTCCTGTGTGCCACGCCCCCCTTGGAAACCTCGTGTGAATTCCCCGTGTTTGCCTGCTGTTTCGAGTTGTTTTCATTCAAGCTCATTCAACTTCCCCGGTCCGAGCTCACCCGGTTATGACATATATACACATTTATTAAATTTAATATATTAGTAGTATTCTAAAAATCGTAATAATCCAGCAGCCGGGGCATTCAGAGTATTCTTTATCATTCATTCTGAGATACCATTACAACAACATTATGTGCATTTTCTTACTTTTTATGATGTATATTATGGACATTCTCTCAAAAAGACCCCTAACACAGAAGAGAAATACAGATTAAAGAGGAGAGCTACTTCCTTTGTACATTTCAGTTTCAGGAAATACTTGATATGTTATAAATTTTTGAGTAAGGCCACGGTTCATTAAAAACAATTTACAGGAATATAAACTTAGTACGCAGTACTTGTTCCAGATTTGTGAAATTTTGGAAGCGGCTCCTGCACATTAATCTAAACCCTATTGGCTCTATTCATTCCGTTAACATTATTTTTTCCCATTTGGCTAATATACTAGACGTTACATTTCACATGAATCAGCATTTATCCATCCACCCGTCCATCATCCATCCATTCTTTTTTCATGACCCATTATTTAGTACAGGCTTGGACCCTATCCCAGTCAGCACAGAGCAATGGGCTGCATGCCAATCCACCTGAGGGTGCATGCAATCATATATTATGGACAATCTACAGGCACAGATTCATCTAATTTCATGAATAAGCAACATGTGGGATACTTCTGCAAACACTGAGAGAATAAGCAATCTCACACGCACAGTCCAGACATAGCTAGTAACAAACCAGTAGCCTGTACATTGTTTTCACTGGACACCAATGAGGCAAATGGTGCCCAGCCATTAGGATGATGGCTCAGAGTTCCCGCCATGATCTGGGAAAGAGAGGCAGGGATGCAGGATGGATGTGGTAATCAACTGATGTAAGACGGATATAATTCACTGGGTATACACTCACTGAGCAGTTTATTAAGAAAACTAGCCTAATACTGGATAGGAGCTCCCTTTGCTCTCAAAACTGCTTGGCATTCCACAAGATGTTGGAAACATTCCTTGGAGATTCTATTCCATGCCGACATGATTACCTCACAGAGTTTCTCCAGATTCTTCAGCTGCACATTCACACTGTCAGTCTCCCGTCCTGCCACATCCTAAGGATATTCTGTTAGTGACTGGCAAGGCCACTGAAAACTGAGGTCACTGTCATGTTCACCAAACCAGTTCGAGATGACTTTCGCTTTGCAACACGGTGTGTTATCATTTTGGAAGCAGCCATTAAAACACACTGGCAAACCATGTCCATGCAGGGATGCATAGAGTCTGCAACAGTACTCAGATAGGCTGCGGAATACAAGCGACGATCAATTGGAATCTGCAGGCCCAAGCCGTGCCAAGAAATCATTCCCCACATCATTACACCACCACCACCAGCCTAGACTGTTGGCACAAGGCAGGTTGGGTTCAGGAATTCGTACTGTTGACACCAAATTCTGACCCCACCATCTGTGCGCCTCAACAGAAATCAAGATCCATCAGACAAGCCTACATTTTTCCAGTTTTCCGTTATATATTATACGCAGAAAATAACATTTTGTATTAGATTTACTCATATTTATTCTTAAGTTTGATTATTTGTGGAAGAGAAAGTAATAAAACCTTCCCTCCAGAACTCTACTTAATTTCATTGATAAAGACCATGAGTCATGCTTAACATGCACCGCACATGTTCACTAAAATTCAAGCTGAGCTGCAGGTTTAGTTAATATTCATGCACCCCTCTCTGTTTGCTATTCATAAACCAACCAGGTCCTGATGACAGAAGAAATACACAGAGCGCTTTTTGCATATAAAAACTGATGTCACATAGTGATGTGCGCTGAAATATGTAAACTCATATGATGAAAAGTCTGAAACTTAAAGTGCTTCGGTCATTATGGGATTCCATGTACATATTGCTTTTCCTTCCAACCAACCTCCAGTTATCGTTTCTTGATTGTTATTAAACCTATAAATACCAGCGACTTGCTCTTTCAAGCCCTTCAAGTGTTAGATGTTTGAATGTTTGATGGACTTGTGTCCTTTAAACAAATATGTGGAAGCTTATAACATTTTATAATTAATGCTTTTATTTCTGGTTCTTTTCTAATAATTAAGAATATGTTATTGAAAGTTTTACCATTTGCCATAACTCTTAAGATTAAAAAAGAGAAATAAGCTCATTTGAAAGAAGATATTTCCATTTAAGATGCATATACCCAGAAATCTGTCAAACTGAAATGCAATGTTGAAATATGTGACAAATTGATTAAGATCAAATCAGCAGCTATTTGCTCCTACAGTAATTAACTGATTAGTCAGCCAGTAGTACAGTTGGGATGGCTGAAAATTGCAATGTACCTTTTTCTCTTAGGTTTGTATGCAATCTTACACTCTACATGTCTGAGCAATGCAGTTTAAACTAGATTTCGTAAGACATGTTGTGGGTCAGACCACACAACTGAAGTACTTCTTCAGCCATTTGAAACAAAAATAAAATCTTGCAGATTTGTTGGCAAGCGGTATTATTTGCAGCTTTGGACGTTTATGCTGTTCCATGAACAGAATCTGCTGCTTCCAGTTTTGTTCTTTATTTCTCCTTTTGTGGAGGATTTTCTGCTGTAAGTGACCATTCGACACAGGATCATCTTGCGTTTTAATGTCTGCTACCCATTTTACAATATGGTGCACACATGTGCTTTACATCTGTTCTTTGTGATTGACTTGGGAAGAGCTGAGGAGCTAGTGTGAGCTGGCAACGCTTGTCTGTCACAAAAGCAATAGCTAACCATCAGTCCTAAAAACTTCAGTTAGCTTTTTATACTCCCACACGTTCACTTAACGCCTCAGCACTCTCCTCTCCTGCACTGAAAATATGCCACCTAACACCTAGCATTCCTAACTTTTGAAAAATAAAATAAAATCATGAAAAGAACAGCATGCTATGTAATTTAAAATAAGAAGAAAGAAATTTTGCCTAAAACTAGGAAAGCCACTTTAGCTCAAGGATCGAACCATTTTGCAAAGGGGGTAGGGGAGCACTACCTGTACTTTATTATACAATTCTCTCTCATTTTCATGGCAGAGCAGGTGAATGGGAGAGCAAAGAAGGAGTGGCGAAGGACTGACAGTAAACAAAACTATGTATAAAAAGCTAGGGACTTGAGTGTTTGGGTTTTGGGAAGAAAACAATCCAGTATGATTAGGGATGGAAAGGAACAAGAGGAGGTCGAATAAATATCTGACCGTGTGGCTGTTGAAGTAACATGAGTCGCTGGGAAGGTCGCCTTACTCATCTGCCTGATATCTACTGTACCCATGGATGAATTGCATTAACCATGGGATACCCTGGTGCACTTAAGGCTCATGTTTTAAGTAGAGAACACCAGATGTGGTGCATAGTCATCACTGAGATCAGTGCCGCAGAAATGTTACATTTCTACGTGTAGACCTTGCTCTCAGCAAACAGCACATTCTCTGGTTACTGATGTTTCTGCCAGGATTGGCAAGTTCTGGTATATTCTGGAAACTTTTGTTCACGCCGTCAGGCAGAAGACTGAAAAAAAGGTGTTGTTCATCAAAAAGCAAATTATACGGAGAGGTGTTTGTTTCTGATCTCGCTCCGGCTTTTCCTCCAGACATTTTTTGTTCTGCTCTCCTTTCAGCAGTAACAATAAAGAAGAAAAAGTCTTTAAAATTGTTAGGCAGGTAAACATTATAAAATCGTGGTGTTTCTCAGAAGACCTACCCATAAATAAAAAGTTTCTTAATGGTGCACCTTGATAAACTGAGTGTGTTATTAAACTTGGATGTCTCTTAAACTGTATTCTATCCTTTCCTGTCAAATGTAATAACCCTACGGATCAAAATGCCTTCTGAGGCACCCCCTCAACTGACTGTGGAAATTGTCTTTCCAGCAGAGACTCTTGATCACTCAGTCGATTAACTTAACACTCATGTCCTTCAGACCTATACAGTTTTCTAACAGATGACCCTACATGCTAATGAGGCTAATGGCAAAATTAGATGCCGTCAGTGTTTTCCCTTGTAAACCACAGCTTGGAGCTACAGTACATAATTCTCACAGTACATGTCAGGAGAACAATGCAGGAGATTTCTAAGTGGAATCCCACAAATCCTTCCAAATCCTTTAATTTTAATAGTGCCTTGAGATTACATTGAATTATTTTCCTACAAAAGGGCAATACATGACAGGGAAATAGTTACGCAGGACCAAGCTCTCTCTGCAGCAACGTTTTTTTTTTGTGTGTCTTCCCAGGAAAGGCCTCCTATGATGCAAACACCATCCTCTGCTTCTACATGCCATGATGACAAGCAAGTGATTCATGTTCAGGTTCAGGCCCCTAGAAGTTACCTTTGTCATGTGCATATCTGATGTTCACCATGATAGTGTTTTTTTTTTTTTTTGCACTAAAGTACTATTTGTTTTGTACCCTTTCAATTAATTTGTCAGAGATGAAAAAGAATCAGTTTCAACTATATCAGCTGAGACATAATCAGGTGCAAAGGTCCCCGGATCAGTATGTAACTGAAAAGCTACATTTGCTTTGGGCTTCAGTCCTTTTTGATGTTTTGGGTTTTGCTTCTTTTCAGTTTTAAGAAAAAAAATAAACAATTTTTACTGAATTCTTTGAGTCTCAAACATACGAAATAAATAGTTTATTTTGTAGTTAATTGTCACGGGAAGCGATCGGCGATAGCGGGCAGAGCGGGTAAGCAAGATGCAGGCAAGCAGCATACGGGGATTAACGAGAGTTTAATTACACGACAGGGAGCAGGAGACATGTAACGCCGACTTACATCAATGACAGACAAAGCAAACTGGGGAGACCAGGACTTAAATACACCAGACTGAATGACAGCAAACGGAAACAGCTGGGTACAATTCGGGAAACACACGTGGGTAAGCAGGGGGCGTGGCACACAGGAGGAGCGGACGAGCCGGGCATGACATTAATATGTTGTAAAATTTACATCTTACATGGAATTAAATTCTCACCTTGTAACTTGTTTTGATTATGGCTGGCACATTTTTTTTTTAAATAACCCATAGAGCAGCCTATTCAGCACGTATAGAGCAAAAATCCCACAGTTCAAAGACACGCAGTTAGGCTTCCAAAGAAAGAAAAATCAAATCCGAATAATGCAAAGAATCTACAGTCAAATCTTGTTCATCACTGAAATCCCCCTGCTTCTTGTGAGTAATGAAATTCTTTTTTTAGCTTCTACAATCAGTTGCCAGATTGTGCTATTTTCATAGGCTGTTGTCCTAGTTTAATTTCTACTGTATGAGGAAAGGCTTCGGGCTGCACGGCGGCTCAGTGGGCAGCTCTGTTCCCTCTGCCTCCTCACACAGTTGGGGGTTTAAATCCCCACCCCCAGTTTGTGTGTGTAGAGTTTGCAAGCTCTTCCTGTGCCATGTGGGTTTTCTCCCATAGTCCAGAGACATGCGGTTAGGCTAATTGAGTTCCTAATTACCCGTAGAGTATGATAGTGTGTATATGCCTGGGAATAGGCTGACATTCCATCCAGCCGGGTGCCCTGCACTGACTGTGATGGGGTCCAGGCCCCCTGCTCTCATGCCAGCGTGGCCAGAATTAGTGGTAAGAAGGAGGATAGATGGAAACACTCGTCCAATCTGATATTTTGGGCTTCATTGTCAAGTAACCATGTTCCACTTGAAACTGCAGGATTTTGTTTCAGTTAATGGAAAATTATATTCTGTAATTTTGATGACAAGTCTGACTCCTTAGCTACTGTATGTGCAGGGCTGTTTTAGTATTGTTAAAATTTCTGTTTCATCTATTCAATCAGATCTACTATCAATGTACAGTATCAAAAATGATTTCTTTTTTAATGTTGAGCTTTATGTAATGTAAGGTGAAGTGGATCACTTATTAAATGTTTTTCTAGTGAAAATTATAGTAGAATAATGTATAATTCTCTTCCGAATCTATAAAATCAAACAGGCACACAGTCGAATTGCTCTCAGGCACACAGCAGACATACCCCAGACAGCAGCACATTAACGTTCTCTCTGCTGATCGACAAATCCACCACTATAGCATACATGAGTCTGCATGTCCATTAAAGCCTTTACTTCACAATTTTCGGACCTGTTGACTGCATATTCAAGAGGTCTAAACAGGACCAGTGACATTGGCGGCCAACTAGAGGCACCCCTTTCTGAGAGAGAACCCCCCACTCAGACTTCACCACAGGGCCCTCCACCACCCAATTTCAATTGTGTACTGGGGGGGGGGCATTACAGAATGGAACTGGAGCTGGGATTGTAAAAAAATATATATATATGAGGAACGGAATTGGAATTGAATTCAAATTTCGGGGAGATTTAAATTCCAACTGCAGTTCAATTTGCTGATTAGGATTGGAATTGACGAATTCATTCCAGAATGACCCCAACCCTGTGGTGGTGAGGCTTGCCTAGGAATAATAATGGCTGGGTGAGACACTCACCAATGCAGCAAATGCAAAGTGTGGCAGAAGCCAAGTGCTGATATTGAACGCCGAGTCCCTGTCCTGTACTCTCCCCCCACCATTCTTCCTGCACTGCGCATTAACAGGGTGCAGACTCTTCCAAGCAATGCGGGGTACATGATCTGTGAGAAACATAACTGCTCTGCCCATTTAGCTAAACGGCAGTGTGACTGCAGAAGCCGCTTCCACCAAGTACATGGTCATGGCTCACTGAAGTTACTTGCTGGATCGTTATGGCTGACTGTCTCAAACAAATTTGTCATTGGTACAATTCACTCGGATTACACAGAACATTGCTTTGCCAGACTGCTGTGAAAAATGTTCAAGGACAAGACCAGCTATGAGAGCCTGGAAGCCAGGCCTTCTCCAAATTTAGATGATAAACACGAGATCCCAGCTCAAATCAGGTGACAGACGTGGAACATTCTGTGATACTCGGTACTGTACATATGTACATTTAACAAAAGCAGTGTACTGCGAAAAGTCAGTCTGACTCAAGTGAAACCGTAGACAAACTTCAAGCACCCGAGGAGTTAAGGACTGCTTGCAAATTAGACTACTGGAAATGCATAACACACTTGAGAAATACAAGTATTTTACAAATATGCGTATACAGGCAGTTAAGTGACATGGTGTTTCTAAACTGACCATAGTGTGTGTGTGTACTGAATAAGTGGTTGGAAAATGGATGGATGGAACTATGAATGGATGAATGAACGAATTCAGCTTTCTAAGCAATTAACAAAGTTCCACCTGCTAAAATCGAACTATTCAGTAACATTAAGAAAACTCAGTCAAGCTGTGGATGTCGACTTTTTTAGTTTTGCGTCGTTTTTAATCACCCACTGTTTATTGGTGAATTACTCTAAGTAATTTGCTTTGTTTCCGCGTGATAAGGCTCCGCGTGCCCAATGACAAATGCTTGTCTCGGTGGCTAATTCATCACTCTCCATCCTGCTCATGTAAAGCAGTAAATCCAGCTGATGTCACACTTCGCTTTGCCGCTTCACCCAGTACGACGCGGATCCCATCGGCCCAGGGATCCAGCAGCTCCCTGGCCGTTAAATAAAGCCATGCAGGCATAAAAATAGCAATTGTTTTATCTCGTTATGATGAAGTGATACAATATTTCGATAGTCCTCACTCCCTTGTCCCGGCAGCAAGGTCTGTCCCATATATTGTACTGTACATACTTTGAGTTTAACCTGTTTACAGACATGCTGACTTCACATCAGCACATAAGGGACCATTTGTATTCTTCTCATTCTTTCAGCAATGTAGAGATTTTGTCTTCACTCTTGAAGTCCACGAACAAGCCTCAAGCTGAAATTTATATTAATACCAGGAACATACTAACTGCAGTGAAACCTGTTTTTAAGTCTGCTTTAAATTTCCCACCAAACATGTCTGATTTAAACAACAAACTGTCAAAAAATGCTAATTTTGAGTGACAATTGTCGATATAGGGGGCGGCATGGTGGTGCAGTGGTTAGCACTGTTGCCTCCTACTTCTGGGACCCGGGTTCGAGTCTCCACCTCGGTCACATGTGTGTGGAGTTTGTGTGTTCTCCCCATGTCGTCGTGGGGTTTCCTCCGGGTACTCCGGTTTCCCCTCACAATCCAAAAACATGCTGAGGCTAATTGGAGTTGCTAAATTGCTCATAGGTGTGCATGTGTGAGTGAATGGTGTGTGAGTGTGCCCTGCGATGGGCTGGCCCCCTATCCTGGGTTGTTCCCTGCCTCGTGCCTGTTGCTTCCGGGATAGGCTCCTGACCCCCCACAACCCAGTAGGATTAGTGGTTTGGAAAATGGATGGATGAATTGCCGATATAATCTCAAGTAAGAAATGACTAACAAAATGATGGTCTTTGTTTTATAGTAAAGTATAGAGTAAAATAATAAAATCAATACCATTCTTTATGAACATTTACCTTTTACCTCTGAGTGCTCTTATATGTTTAGCATGTGTTGTTTTTATGTGTCAATTTCTGAACATGATTTCTAAATATCGATCCCAAAGCAAGCAACAGAGGTAATTGGTTTAATTAAGATAAACAGGTTTAGAACTCCACTTAAAAGAGTGTTTAGCTGCCACTAATAAGTTTATTCTACTGTCAACTGAATAGTTTAAGTACCAGTTACTATTGAGACAAATGCTTTCCCATTCATGGAGGGTATTTTGAAAGCTTAATACATGCAAGCTATACCACATAGTTTTTAATATATATTTTAATGTTATCAAAAAATATCTATGAAAATCTACATACAATATTACTATAAACTGGATTTTGACATAACAGAACTCCTCAAACTATTAGAATTTATTATTATTTTTAATATTGATAAATGTTGCAAAAGAATACACAATAAATAAAACATAAAGTTAATATTAAAAAAATCTCAGTTTGCATTTGTTTTTGCATCATGCCACCTTCTCAGCCTACAGCTAGCTAGAAGTACATGATAAGCTTTACATACAGTAGAGTTTTGTTTTATAGCTTACTGTAAACCAAACGTTCAGTGCATAGCCTGTCATTCTTTTAGTGTCTGAGAACAGTTATTGTTCCCATCTTTAAAACTGATTGCTTTCTTGTGGGGCAGCACGGTAATTTAATTGGTAGTACTGTTGCCTTACAAGTCCAAGGTTGTTTGTTTGAATCCCACCTCTGCTCTGTTTATGAGGGGCTTGCATGTTCTCCTGGTTGGTACACATTCCTTTAGGTAAACTGATTTTTCCCCACAGTCCAAAGACGCACGGTTGGGCTAAATTGCCAATGTAATTTGACTGCATGCATGTGCCCTGTGATGGACTGCTATCCCATCCAGGGTGTGTCCTATTCCTCCCCCACTGATCAGGGTCAATGGGGGTTGAAAGATGGAGATTTTGAGTAAGCCTGATACATGCCAGACACTGACGGGTGATTTGTTGGCAGTTAAGATCATATGTGAGTATTGACAAATAAACATTTTTTACATGACTTAGATCTAAAGAGTTTTTATGAATTTTATGTAATTTGTTGCTGTTATCGTTGATGATAGTTTTCTAGTTATCTTAATGGGGAAAGATAGAAGTACAGGTCTTGTTTGGTTGTCATTGTCTGGTTGTCATTCTATATTCTGTTACTTGCATGAACATTTTTTTAGGACCATCATCATGCTTTACGGACATTCGCAGTGTCAATGGCACAGATGCGCAAACCCAGCAAGAACTTACAATTATAGATTTCTTCTTAGAAAACAAGATTTACACAGGGGTGTGAAAGAAGGGCTACTCTAAAATGTTTAGTTTTTCATTTTGCGCAATAATAACTGCACCCCAGATAGCAAAGCTGCTACACTTAAAATATTATTTCCTATCCACTTCTCCAAGAAGATATAGGGTTTCCCTGAAGACAAACCTTTTCACCTCTGTTTCTGAGATTTACACAAGGACAGAGACTTGCAGAAAGAGCATTAACCAAAAGGAGATATAAAGATGATTTTGCTTGATCTCATCGTTCCATGAATACTGCAGATATTTTTACAAATGCAATAGTGCAAGATAAAAATTAATGGAATAAGAAGGCACTGAAAGCAGTGTCCTGGACCATGTGACCTAGAGATGGTGCCGAGGTATTGGTAGATTTACCTTTGTAGTTTTTTTCTGTATTTACTCTTATTTGCTGTTACCTAAGTATTGTATAAGGGGCATGTAGGATCATGTTTTGTTAGGCCACAGATTAAATGTATACTTTAAACACACATGCACACAATTTAAGTTAAAGAGATCTGATATAGAAAATTAATTATCATTGTAGGGGGAGCAGGACGTTACCCATTAACAGAAGATGGAAGTTTCATGACGGAGATCAGCCTGAGGACCTTTTGTCTCTTGAGGACCATGCCAACAAGCATTACCAACATGTTCTGTTTTATTTGGATCAGGAAATGATTAGGTAAGGGTTGCAATATTGAAGTCAACATATCATGATATTTTCCATAATCAATTCAAATGGCTTCCGAATTTTTAATGAGCTTTTTTAATGTTCTAGTAATTAAAATAAAAAAAAAGGTTGGCAGTAGGTTGCTACAGATGGAAAAAGGATATAGAACACTGCTCAACAAAATTAAACGCAGCATCCATTAAGTCTCCTTAATTTTCCCTGATTATCGTCTGAATCCCCTACCTAGGCCCAGCACTCAGCCTCTTGACAGGGAGCAGAATTAATTCTGACAGGCATTAATTAGTACATGTATTTCGCTGCAATGAAGCAATATTACAGCCATGAGTGAAGACACAATCAGTCCATGGAGAGCACAGATGTTTTGCAGAGCGTTGCTTTCCAGAGCCTGGCTGTTGATGAGCGATGGTCACTGCTGACTGCAGAAGCCAGAGCCCAAACAATAAAATCACAGTTTTAAAGGTTTGTTTTTGCAGATTATTTGAAACAAAATTCCCACGTGTGCAAACTGCAAGCCAGTTATACTTCATCCAAGTTTTTGTCCACACAATGTTTCCGACTTTCGCTTTATGGTCGATTAACAACATTGTGCACATGAATGTTTTAATCATACATCATGCAACAAAATATAAACTGCTTAATAATATGAAAATGATTAATTAGTAGCATAAAATGATCCAGAGTGCATAAATGTCATTCAGCAGTCACTGCATGAATTATTATTCAGAACTATATTACTCAGCATATTTTTTATTTTTTAAATAAAAAAAATAAATTTATTATTGTCTTGTGTGTCTTATGCCGTCTTATGTGTAAAGCTGTTTTGAATCTCGAATAAATTCTACTTTATTTCAGTTCTATGCCTGCATATTTTAAAATAGCTATAAAGTTTGACTGAACTTGAATTTTCACTCTTGCTGGAGGAACACAGATAACTTACAGTTCACCAGTTGACAGAGATGATTATGTATTATGTATCTATTCTTAAGTATACAATTATGTTCAAAGGCACTAAGCAGAACCCCATGAAGATTAACATACAAAATATTGGCCACAATTTTGATTTTCTTTCATCAGCTCCTTTCCAGCTCTGTAAAATGTAATTATATCAATATCTAGAATTATGCAACACGTTGTTGGTTTTGTGGTATTGCAATAAAAAAAATAAAAATTTAAAAAACGTAGAATATGTGCAGGTTTACGAAATTTGGATAGCCTGTATGATTTGGAACGAGGCGTGTGAGAACTTGGGATCCTGTAGCAGCTTGTCTGCAGATGCGGCAGCCATGCATGGAGGAGCCTTACAGCAAGCGGAGAGCTGCTTTGAAGTGCAGACACGGGTGGCACGTCATAAATCTACTTGCATAGCCGCGCTGTCTGATCATTTCACTCCCACAAAGCAAGGAGGAGCAGAAGAAGAAAGGAAAATACCATTCAGATGCAAGGCGCCAGATTAAATAGTGATAATTAAGACCTACTTGTCTAACCTCTGTAATTGCCTTGGCTCTGCACTTACAGTAAGGTATCTGAGTGAGTAGGCTGCAATGTTATTAGGCAAGGATGTGCCAGAAAAATATACCTGTTGCACTTGTGCTTTGGAACCTAATAAGCACCTTGGCTACCCTTCAGTTGACAAGCGCAGACAAGCACAAGACCAAAATAAATAAATAAATAAAGCTTAGTAACATGTGCTTCTGTGGGCACTTACACTTGCATTAAGTCCAGCGAATACCTGCACATTATTGTCTCACTGAGGAAAAATGTAAGTATATGCTGTAAATTTATATGTATATGTAGAGATATGTGTTTATTTATGGTAACCGGACCATTTAAATGTATCAGAAAAGTGTATAAATAACCTCTGTTAATTCTCCTTATCTGATATCTGAACTGTGTCTAAGAAACATTAAATCACTGGTATAACAAGATGTCTATTCAAGATGTCATGCATAGTTAAAACACCAACTAAAGCTTATTCTTAAATAGTAAATAAATAATGAAATGTTAAACGGTTAAATAATTCATGTTGGTCCGTAGAGTGGTAAACCTGGCATGAAACATTATTAATAAAATTTTTATGACAGGAATAATCTAAGTACAAAGAAACAATTCCATTTAACAGAATTTATGCATTTTTACACAGTACCATCTCCAGTACAGAACATTCACCGTCTGTTCATCAGTAACTGTCATGTTTATAACCACCGGCAGGAAACATGCCATGTAGTCGATGTACTGAAGACCCAAAAGCCAAGAGAGCCCCCTTCCCATGTAACTTCAAAGACAGCAATCAAGTAGCGCTTCTTCAACATAGTGTCTATACATGCACAAGTGGCAAATACAACTGCAAAACATATAAAAAATGTTTCAGTAATGGTTGTAACAGCAACTAATCATTAAAATTCTATTGAAGGGAAAATTAAGAAAACAGAAAGGACTTGGTGGATATGCTAGAGTAAAACCCCCCAAAGCCATAAAGTCTCCCTGCATCCATCGGTACGCTATTCTTCTGAAAGTGAAAAAAGTGTATAAAGCTCAAACATACTCACCTTCATGAGGAATTACCCATCCTAAAGCTATTCATCCATCCATCCATTTTCCAATGGGTCGCGGGGGGGCCAGAGCCTATCCAATGGGCAATGGGCAGAAGCAATGGGCACGAGGCAGGGAACAACCCAGGATGGGGGGGGGCAGCCCATCGCAGGGCACACTCACACCTATGGACAATTTAGTAACTCCAATTAGCCTCAGCATGTTTTTGGACTGTCGGGGGAAACCAAAATACCGGGAGGAAACCCCACGACGACATGGGGAGAACATGCAAACTCCGCACACATGTGACCCAGGCGGAGACTCAAACCCGAGTCCCAGAGGTGTGAGGCAACAGTGCTAACCACTGCACCACCATGCCGCCCCCAAAGCTATTCAGTGTGCCTTCAAACTTTAGGTAAGATAGTTATATTGCGTTTCTAAAGCATAAAGCAAAAGTTATATTTTGTTATTAGGGTTATAGAATATCCTGGGTTTATCCCAGAAACTGTCACACATTGTAGCATGGAAATGGCCATTGTGACAGTGACATTTGGGGGCATACGCCCTGAAAGCCCACTGCTTGCGCCACCCCCGGATTCCTGTTGGGATGACAAGGGGGATTCTAACTTGTCCAAAGATTACCAGTTTTAGCAAGACAGTTCAAAAGGAAGTAATTTTATTTATTTGTTTATAATTCTTGTAAATCATATACAGTAAGAGGTGGTGTTATTGGTCCTTCTCCATTTGGAAAGAGTTTAGTTGGTTATTCTCTTCTAAACCCTGTGTTTGGTTAATGCGCTCCTCTAAGTCACGAGCCAGCATCATATGAAAGAAAGAGAACATTTTCCTGTCTGTGACAATTCATGGTTCACTTGCTAAATTAGGATAAACACTTTAATGTTTGCGAGTCTTCGATACCTGGAGTGGCAACGAATCCATCCGTTTGCTGTCCATTCAGCTGTGCATGATTTGGTCAATTTGTTAATTATGACAAGAAAAACAAATAGCTGGTTAAATTAATAAACTCAAGTCATTCCATGAAAGAGTGACCAAGTGATATAAATGAATCTTTTTGTGTGTTCTGTTCATGGTGTTTTGGATTTGCCATTGGGATCAAGGTACGTATGACCCTCTGCGCCATAGGGCAGTCAAAGCGAGGTGTACATGGACGTAATCCCAACATTGTGTGCGGCAAGAAGCATCAGGAAAAGTGAACTGGCTCAGATTCCCTTGCGTGGGTCGCGCTGCAGACTTGGGGGAAAAAAAAAAAAAGTGATTTTCTCACCTTATTTCACTTCTGTCATCTGAAGACAGCTGGGAGCTGGTGGGAATTTATACTGACTGAGATTGCCAATGGCAATTTTGTAATTCATTCATTTTCATTCATTTTCCCATAACCATATATCCAATGGGTGGTCTCAGTGAGCCAGAAGCCAGTCCCAGAAAACACTGGGGCAGGCAGACTAAACCCCAGATGCTATGCCTTCCATCACAGGCCAAAACTAGTCACACTTCAGAGACACCAGCTCACTTAGCATGCGTGTTTTTAGGGGATACCAGCATGCTATGTATGTAGTCATCTACGTACGTAAGCATATATTTATGCATGTATGTATGTATGTACTGTATGTATGTATCATTTAAGAAGAAAAAAACACTTGATAATTTCATGAGAAATGTCCCTTATTTAGAACAGCATAGAGCAGCAGCCAAAGCGTAACGCAGCATGTGCTGAATCCCCAGATGCTCCTCTATAAGCTCCAGTACAGCAGGCAGTTTCTCATGCAGTACAGATACAGAATTATAACTGAGAAACACCATCAAATGGGATGTGACATGATCCTTATATACACAGTATATATATATGTGTGTGTGTGTGTGTCTCTGTGTGCGTGTGTAAGTATATGTATGTATGTGTATATAAATATATATATGTGTGTGTGTGTGTCTGTGTGTCTGTTTGTGCGTGTGTAAGTATATGTACAGTATGTATGTATGTATGTATGTATGTATGTATATATATTGCAGAGTTAATGATGGCTGATTTGTTTTCCCTCAAGTACATCATCAAAACAGCTATTTCCTGAATACGCAATGAAATCTTTATTTAAAATGTCAAAATAATACACCTTAATTAGATTAACGAAGAGCCATGGACCCAAATCTGGGATATGCACACCCCCCCCCAGGGACTGTGCCCGACACCTTCACCCAATAGGCTTTTTAAATTGGCTGCCATTGCCGAAGAAAAGCCCTGGATCTGCGCCCCCCCCCCCCCCCCCCCCCGCCCCCACCAAGTGATGCCTGTTATATGACACATACCGAATGAAGCTTTTCCTTCCTCATCAAAAATATTCTTTTCAAAGAATTCAGTCTGGTTACTTTGAGAAAACATTATTCAATTAAAATGAGAATCGCTTACTGTACATCTTATACTGTACTGGGAGCCCCAGCTCACAGGTTTATGTATGGGAACCCTCTTGAAATTTTGCAGTTTACATCCCACTAGCATAAATTTAGCTTTTTGTGTCTCTGGGATGTTCTATTTAGGTCACAGGAACCAGAGCCTGAATATGCTTACCATGATGCAGTAGTTTGTTAGATAAAAACTAAAGAGAAACCTTAGGGAAATGTTCTTTGACCATTTTTATACGATGCATTAGCATTTCCTTTTAAACATGAGCCATCTGATACACATAATATCTCAAAAAATGTTTCAGTACACTTATAAATTTATAATATATTGCAACCAAACGATGGAGAATTCACTGTAAGTTCACTGTAAAATGGGTCAATGCTTTGTGCAGTTTCCCAGCTTCTATCATAACGGCAAGTGCTTTTCACCTGATTAAGGTTTTCTTTCCATAAATTCGAAGGAAAATTACTGAGATTTCATGTGTTGGCTTGGTTTTAAGTAAGTAAATCCTCTTGAATTAAATATTGTCAAAAAATACCAGTATTGTAACTCCAGAAAAGCACTTGGAAAATAATGATTTCTTTTGGATTTTAGACACACACACACACACACACACACACACACACACACACACACAGACACACACACACACACACACACAATGTGTCATATAGTTACCATAATCAATTACTAATAAGTGCCATTTGGATAATATATATCGCTCTCTGCTCATTTCCAGTGACAATTATACAGCACTCGAAACAACTGTCCTTGTTTCGTAAGAGTGCATTAATATACCACAAATTAAAAATCGATAGACCATTAGGCACTTTCTATCATGATACAGCATCAGTTGAACACAGTCAATGACACTTCAGTAATTACATTAAAATCCTCTTTGTGAAGATCCATCTCAATTACAAAACAACTAAAAGATAAATGTGGCTTTTATCAGTTATCTAACTGAAGACTTGCTAAGGCAAAAAAATAAAAAAACTCATCTCCTGTGCTTTTACAAGAAGAAAAAAAAACCCAAATATTTCTGTGTTTCTCTGCACAAAACACAAAAGCAGACGTGGTGTTTTTACAGTCAATGAAAAAAATTATGCCACTTCCTGTGTTATCAAAAAATATTAGGGGAAATGTGGTATTGTACAACTGAACACTATGCAATGCCTTTTGCAAGCAAATAATAAGCAGCAGTCAATTACTATTCTGCCTTTATCAGAAAATCATAGCGGCCTCACATATCCTCATAGCAAAGGTTGCTTTTGTTTGTTTCATAATGAACAAATCCAACATTTCAAAAAAAGTTGCAGAAAGCAAGCATTGAATCCAATATAAAACAACAGCAGTCATATAATAGATAATAGCAATGTTGAATAATCAGTTGCTGTGTCGATAAATATGTATAACAAGCTCTCCCCCTTCATGTCCACATGGATAATTAAGACAGGGAAGGCCAGGCTCTAAGGCCTGTCTCAGCAGCACAAATAACCAAGCTATAATCAGAGCTACAATGCAAATCTTTGTCTTGTTTATGGACAGATAATTGCACATGGAAATGCAGTAACGTCAGATATGGTCAGTCATTCTAGAGATGGGCGATGGGGAAAAAAGATGCTTAGCATTTTTGTTATTATCTTTATTATTATTATTAGTGTTCTTATAGAGATTATATATTATAAAGGTTTGGTGTTCCTTCTCAATCTCACGGACTGGGTCTTGTTTTAAAAGGCCAATCACAAAATGGGTTTTGGTTTCCTCTTTTAATATTCGTTATCAACATCAGGCAGCGTGCTTCCAATTTAAGCCTTAAAGTAACCTTTGTGTGGTGCTATTTCTGACAAGTGGCAGCCGGTTGTGCACCATATATTTGAACAGCAATCATGCTGTGCACACCTGAAGAGAAATTCACGCACTATGCTGGCAGGCAAACGTTTTTTTTTTTAACAGACATCTTCCTTAAACTTGTTGCAGATTCATGCATCTCTAAAATTTATCCTTGACGAGTTTAAAGTAAATGAGTCAATCAGACAAGGTTGATTTTGCAGCAAAGGTGGTCGTCAGGCTCCAGAGTCCTGAAATGAATGCTGAACAGCCAATCAGACTCAGTAAAAAAAAAAAAGTCAGTGGCAAAAACAGTTACTTCTCCAATTTGGTACCATTCAGCTTTCAGACCTGAGATGATGAGCACCTACTGCTCAGCTGGATGACACCTGATCCGGAACAGGGGGTGTGCTGCTATTGTCAGGAGATAAATTGTCTTCCTGATGAAGTCAGTTTAACACAGAAAAACCACTGAGAACTTTAAGCAGCATCTAAAAGTGTAGCCTGTCCCAAGCCTTTGCAGTTTCTCCAGCAGGACTGAAGTGCCAGGACAAATCAACTGAACACCTTTCACCTGTCAGTCCATTTCCTAACATCTATCAACCCATTTTACTCTTAGGATCTTCACCCATACTGTAGAGATCAATAGATCAAGGTTTGGTTTTCTATTGTATAACAAATACCTTTAGAGATTGTTTTAAAGAAAATGCAAAAATACCGGCACTTTGGTTCTCTGTAAAACCACTGTTTGCGTTTTTTGCCTCTTGTTTTGTTCTGGTCTGAGCTTCTTACCTCATTTTTCTCTTCTTACATCATTCCTTTACAGCTGCTGCTCTGTTCACTGGGATTCAAGGCTGAGGAGGACAAGAAGAATATCTCTAAAGGTTTAGCAAAATGTCAGACTTGTGTTCTGGATGAGACATGTGGCATCTGCTACAGAATGAAAAGCAAGTTCCCCTTCTTTGTCATACACCACGGGTGGAAATCTGTGCTGAAGTCTATTCCCCATTAGTCCATTCCCCATTAGTCCATTCCCCATTAGTCCATTCCCCATTAGTCCATTCCCCATTATAACAATAATCAGATGATTTTTATTTTCAGTTCTGGGAACTCGACTGATATTTCTGAACCGTACAATAATAATTCACCAATAAATTCCATGGATATGTTGGTCAACTACTATAATTCAGAAAAGTGAATGTAAACACTTTGAAAACAAATTACAAATACAGGAATGAACAGGACACTATATATCACACTACTGTATATGCATATACATATATTTGCATACATACATACCTACACAAATACTGTACATATAGTGTGACGTATCCTCTTCTTCGTGTCATACCCTTCTTTGCTGAGTTTTCACGAAAATAAAGACATGAAAATAAGGATCTTGACTTTTCCTGTTCTGTCTATACATCAGCTGTCCATGAGTATCTGAACTGCAGATTTAAGAAGGTTTATCCCAATGCAACGGACTGACGCATCAGTCCTATGTGCACCGCTCATGGTTAATGAAGCACGGGTAGTTCCTGACACTGTGGATGACAGGAATGATTAAAGAGATCCAGCTGAACACAAAGGAAGACAGGTCTCTGCCTGCTTTGGTTTCAGCTTTAGATCGCCCATCACCTTTTTCACAGTAATTAATTATAATTGTATATTGACATTGGACTGGCTCTCCCACCCATGCGGCCTGTTCTAACTCATGAAAATCATAATAGAAACCTCTGCTGTGTATATTATTCGGCTGCTTTATGCTTCTGCCCCTTTGAAAATAATCTATAATTGTTTTCTATGAAATACTGTTCATTCGTCCTTGTCTTAGTCTTCGTTTCAAAAGAGAAGAAACTAGAATATTACTGCCATTCATTTTCTAAATAAAACAAAATTATTTATAAAGAATTAAGTTTTTATTCCATTATGCCTCAGATATTTTAGATGTGTACAATACTGCACTTGATGTGTACAATCCTACACTGGGGATTATATCCCCAGCATGGTTTCCTGTGGTATATTACGTTGTTCTATTATGCAATATATTGTGCTCTTTAATCTTTAAGCTCATTTTACTCTATATCCCATTAAAACGCTTAGACAGAATTAAAGCATGTTGAATGAAATGTAAGGTTGAATGGCTGAATTGGTGTTACGCTTCATCATTTATTTATCCTTCTGTTTACTCAGTGAACGCCTTAAGCGAGAATGATCTGACTAATACACATAAAGACAACTGGATCAAACTGGATTCCTCCTGAAGCCCACACAGATAAGTGACCTGCTAAAGGGTACAACAGCTGTATCCCGCTAAAGATCTGATGCTCTAAGCAAGGGACCAACACACTAATTTCCCTAATTATCACTTCTGTGCAGATACATTGTCTAAATTGCTCCAATACATTCCCATATGCCTAACAGATTGGATATTGGAAAATTGGAAGCCACTTTCCAGTAATAAACAATGCAGACATGGGAATAATAAAGCGTTACCATTATGCAATTACTGACATCTACTCCAAAGCGTTTGTTAGCAGTGAATCACAAAGCTCATTTCAAACACTTAGAGATAACACAAGTTCTCATTGTGAAACTTAGATAAGGGAAAACTATTGTCATTGTAAAAAAATTAATGTAAATTATCAGTTTCTTGCTAGATTCCCTTGTTCTTCTTAGATGGAACAGGGGCTTATTATTATTACCATTATTATGATTGTTGTTGTTATTTTTTGTAATTATTATAAGGTGGCTATAAGAAGCAGATCATTTTGTTATCTTCCGTAATTTAAATGCCATGTGATTCTGCAGTATGCAACATTTGAATGCATCCTGCAGTCCTGTAACAAAAAGTAACATGATCTAAAATGTTAATTTAACACAATTATGAAGATTAATGGAAAGATTATAAATTTCGGGCGGCATGTTGGTGCAGTGGTTAGCACTGTTGTCTCACACCTCTGGGACCTGGGTCCGAGTCTCTGCCTGGGTTGCATGCGTGTGGAGTTTGCATGTTCTCCCCATGTCGTCGTGGGGTTTCCTCAGGGTACTCCGGTTTCCCCCCACAGTCCAAAAACTTGCTGAGGCTAATTGGAATTGCTACATTGCCCGTAGGTATGCATGTGTGCGTGGATGGTGTGTGAGTGTGCCCTGCAATGGGCTGGCCCCCCATCCTGGGTTGTTCTCTGCCTCGTGCCCATTGCTTCCAGGATAGGCTCTAGACCCCCTGTGACCCAGTAGGATAAGCAGTTTGTAAAATGGATGGATGGCTGTATATATATATATATATATATATATATATATATATATATATATATATATATATATATATATATATACATATAAAACATCCATTTTGTATACCCACTTATCCTATATGGGATTGAAGGGGTCCACCATATTCTATTATATGTTGTATTATACAATGTACTATAATATAGTTGTGGAGATATTCTGTACATAGAAAACATTTTAGGAAGTCCAGCTGTTTAAGAGACACCAAATCGGTTATTTGTGACTCCCTTTGGATAATATATCTTGAAGGACGAATTTCAGAATTTTACGATAACATGTTCCCAACTTCCCAGAGACATAGTTCCAACTACAAAAACAAAAGAACGGCCTAATTTACATGAAGGTGACAGATGGCAGTTTATTCGATCAGTTATGATTTTATGCCACGATTGTAACAGAGGGACATGAGTGCCTCCATTATTGTTTAATTTCCCCCAAATAGCCTGCAAATGAAGATGCTTCTAACATGTTAATTAAACAGCCCATATTGTTTGCTTACAGCTCTTTCCAACCTGGAGAAAATGCAAATGAACACTGATGGTGATTTCGAAATAGCTGCAGGGGCATATGAAATAATCAGCATTATCTACATGCTGGCATTGGAAGACGACGCGGTGAGGAGTGATAAAATTAACTCTAGGTGTTAAAACTATTGACAGCCTCATTTGCAAATTAACAGGTTGGGAAAATATTGAATTTCACAAGAAACCTATCAGGATTTGTACGCCATCTGTGCGAAATATATATATGTATATGTATGTGTGCATATACAGTACTGTACAATTTTAATTCAAATTATTATTCCTTAATTATAGCATAATCAGAAAGAAATGAAGGAGACCAAACCTGAAATTATATTAAAACTAGGAACATCATCCTTTTCCTGTACTGTGGGCGGGGGGTAACAGTGGCTGCATTGCTTGATACTATTAGCTAATAACAAGTTTCTGTTCCTGAGGAGACAATCCACAACATAAAGAAAACTCTGTCTATGTCCTCAAGATGCCTACACAAATGTGCACCATTTCCTAGTGCTGACTAACCTCTCCTACTTACTGTCTCTTCTTCAGTTGTTTATTCTCATAACCATAAATCTCCACATTTCCCATCCATGCTCACACCCATGACAAACTCCTAGCATCTTTCCTTTACCAAAACAGGTGACCTCTCTGTCCTCATGCTCTGCAATGCAATGATGCAGACACCATCCTTTTTGGTTGATGTGCCTACAAATGAACACTTGAATAATAAGCTACCTTCTTTATCCATCCCATCGAATACCACCTCTTCATCAAATCATATCTTGAACTCATACATAGATTCCACACCTATCTGCAATTAAAGTTGAATAGAAGAGTCATGAATATTTTCTCATGTTATATGTTTAAATTTCACCTTTACATGTGTGGTGTCCCAGCTGATTATACTTGACCGAAGTGCAGAATTGTCGGTCAACAGAAGCTGTGTTCCTGCAGTCTATCCACTTGAAACTCAACAGTAACATCCATCTACTCATCCATTTTCTAAACCGCTTAACCTGCTGGGTTGTGGGGGGTCCAGAGCCTATCCCGGAAGCAATGGGCACGAGACAGGGAACAACCCAGGATGGGGGGGCCAGCCCATCGCAGGGCAAACTCACACACCATTCACACATACATGCACACCTATGGGCAATTTAGCAACTCCAATGAGCCTCAGCATATCTTTGGACTGTGGGGGGAAACCGGAGTACCCGGAGGAAACCCCACAACGACATGAGAACATGCAAACTCCACACATATGTGACCCAGGCGGAGACTCGAACCCGGGTCCCAGAGGTGTGAGGCAACAGTGCTAACCACTGCACCACCATGCCACCCCTCCACAGTTACATGCCATTTTATAATTAATATATAAGTATAACACTGAATAGTGTTTCAGGGAGAATTTTTAAGGGCATGGTGAAACAAAATAAGCACGACAAATACAAATAATGTATTCAGCTCTGGTAATTGTTTCGCTGAGAGATATTAAGAAATATTTAATGAGTAACTTTCACATACGAAGATAAAGGACTAGAACATGATGTTCATCACTGTTTGGGCTTAAGGAACTTTGATCGTAAAACTGAAATTGAAAACTGAAATGAATGAAATGCCTCTTGCTACGGCTCAGTTTATGACAGTGACTCATGTTTCATACACTGAATTTCTGGCAATTTCATGCATTAATGTAGCTACAGTATTTTAGAGGGAAGACCAGAACCCCAGAAACTCTGTGTGATTCTGGTTTTATGATGTAAGAATTATTTAGTTATTGTACAATTAAGCATCATTTCTTACATGGAGATAATACATTTTTATGGTGACAGTAATGTTATGTTATTTTTACTGCATAAATTCCTGTATATATGTTACACAGATGTACAGAAAAGTACATAATATCCAGTCACACTGTATATTCATTATTTAGGTTGATTTTGTCTTTGAAAATATAACACTTCAGCTGAAATAGTTCACACTTTGAAGTTTGCACAGAATTCTGTTCAGTATGCCTGTCACTGCAGGTTTAGCTTGGCTTCTGTCACTGACCGCATGTGTAACTCAGCTGGATTTTATTTAGCAGTCCTCTGTTAATACCCACTGGATCACTGCCTCCTGCAGACTTGGAAGGGACCTGCCTGTTATCCAAGCTTATGCCAGGCTTCTAATCAGCGCTTACTCTCCTGCCCTACAATGCGTAAAACGACCTGAGTCGATTGAAATGGATTCGATATCCCAAATCAGGGGAAAACAAAAGGGCATTCAAGCCGACTGTATTTCAGATGCGGAGCTGGTGAGAGGCACAGAAAGGCTGCAAGCCTCAGCTTAGGTTTTTGCATTTCCATAGCAATCAATCACCAGCCTTGTGCCCGCATCTGCTTCTGAAACCCTGCACAGACTGGACTAATCCGCTTGTTAGGACTTGATGAAGGGTCAGACAGGTGGTCAGGGCAGTTTCAGGGAAGAGGTGGAAGTGTATAGTCTTCGTGATGATTTAGGGTACGACCACAACCTTTTGGGCTTTGTTGTCTTATGTTTGCTTGGGTATTTTTAGTTGGTGTTATGTTCACCTTATACCTTATACCTACTCACATGACAGGGCTCTGCCCTTCAACCAGCCACATTTGTAATAACAATAGATGTTAACATACAAAAAGAGGATGTCAGCTCTGGTCCTCCAGTGAACGTTGTGTAACATCAGA
The DNA here is from genome assembly GCF_023856365.1 of Brienomyrus brachyistius. Taxonomy (NCBI): domain Eukaryota; kingdom Metazoa; phylum Chordata; class Actinopteri; order Osteoglossiformes; family Mormyridae; genus Brienomyrus; species Brienomyrus brachyistius. The sequence continues at coordinate 19,278,513 of NC_064537.1, read as the reverse complement.
GACATCAAAGTGTAGGGTGATCAGAAGGTTGGTTTATAAGGCACATGGTACCGTTTATTAGACCCCCAGAGTGCAGCCTTACAATGCATAATGGAATCTAGAGGCTCATTACAGCTCATGAGGCTTCCTCCACCAGCCTCTGCTGACAGCTGTGTGCACTGTGGCACAGCGAGATTCACTGCACCATCTTGGCTCTGGCTTCTGTTGCCTTTTATGCTTGCAGGTGTGGATGCTTTGTGGAAAAGCACCTCAGCCAGAGCCAGACCCACTAATAAGAGAATGTAACACCTCGGGTTCTTCGAGTGATGAACTGATCCGCGGGACGCAGTCATGGGATGCAGGAACAAGAAACGAAAACGAAACAACATGCGACAGAACTACTTACCTTCTGACTTAAACGCACAGGTAGGAAAAGCTATAAATGCTGGACCATTGATTCCAGTCACTCTCAATTAACACACAGTAACCTTTTTATAATCCTGAATAATGAATCACAGCTCAGAAGACGGGCCTGTCCCCAGAGTTTGCCCCTCCCTGAAACATCCACACCCTCCTCAAGTTTCATCAGGAGACAGATTTGTGTTGGTGGAGCAATGAAGGAGCACAGCAGGACCAGGTGGAGGAAGACAGTAGGCAGATGTTTCCTTCTTGCCTCCTTGCTTGGTGTCTTACAGACAGTAAACTTCACTTCCAGGTCTGTTAAAGCTGAAGCTGGATAATGAAATATATCGAACGAACGGGTCTTCTTCTTTAAAGAGTGCCTGTCAGATAATAAAATTCTGGCAACCAATCCAACATTTAAAGAATAACAGTCAGCTTTGCAGGCCTCCCAGGTTCAGAAGATTGATGATAAGCTAAAGGGAAGTTAGCTGTGTAGTTACCCTCTCGCAAACGATGGACAAATTATCTGACCTTTAAAAGATTCTCTTTACAGGTACCTGCAGAGGAAGGCTAGTGGGTTTTGGTTGAATAATCGCTCATTATTCTTGATTAATGGCCTCACCGTCAGGATTAATCAATCAATTTTTATTATAGAACATTTTTACAAGTGGCTTGTCTCACAGCTTGTGACAGAAAACATTTCCTAGCGGGATTTTAAAAAGAAAAGAAACAGAGACAATTCATGAAAACTGGAAGATTCTCCGCTGACCCCGTAACAAGCCGTAATGTAAAACTTCACAAAAGTAGTTCAACATAAAAATTGATGGTACATGTGCATCGTTTCGCACTGAGAGGTCAGTGTGGCTTTTCTGACAGGATGGTCACTGCGGATGTGAGGACTACCCATGGTGGGAAGGTGCTGCTGGGGGTTAAGCTGCTGAGTGCTCATTGATCAGGTGACACATCATGAAAGGAAAAGAGTGAAAGACGGAGTGAAAGCGAGCTGGGGAGCAAGAACTGCGAAACAAAATAGCTACAGGTTTAACTGACGGCATTCATGACAGTCCACAGATGGACTGTGGCTATGAAGACGACCAAACACCTTAAACACGACTAGGAACGGGACAGATAAAAATGGATAGTAGGTCTGGTACGGCGTATATATGGTTTCAGGAAAGGTATTTTTGTAACCAAATAAAATATCTCTGTTCTTATGGACGGAAAAAATAAACGAGGAAGTACAAGCAATCCCATTTAAGCTTGATAATTTCACAGATAACCACTGAAATGCTGCTAAAACTGCAAGAAAAAAAATATGATTCCATTATTACCACATGTAAGCCTTGCTTGATTTTAATACACCTGAGCATTATGCACATAAAAATGAAATTAATTATAGTGTGTATAAATGGCAGCACATACCAGAGGTCCCTGTTATAAGCTGTTAGTGTTCATTGTGAAGTCATAACTTTAACAGCATACGGCTGATTATATGGGGCAACGTTTAAATGGAAGGAACTAAATAGGTTTAAATGGACCAAAGTGACTCAGTGTGGCCTTACTCTCCATGAGGCATAATGGACAGAGTGCTGATGACCTGCGGTGACACTATGGCTAATCCTGTGGCCTGCAACCATCAGAGCTGAGGGCTAACTTCTCTGTTTGTGTGGATTTTCTCTGGATCCGATGCTTTCTCTCCCAGAATGAAGATATAAGTGCAGATGGACTGGTGCCTATAATCTGTTTTGTAATGTATCGCTGAGTGTGTGAATGTGACCCATGATGGAATGACATCCCATCCTCTCTCATGTTCCAGGGCTTCCTGAGATCTATGGGCTCCAGGGTAGCTGAGGTCCAGGATAAGCAGCTGTACTGTGACCAAGGATAAGCAGTAATTGGATAAGCAGTTATGGAGAATGTTTGGATGCTGGTGATATTTTATGGCTTAAGCTTACACACTTATGTCACTTATGTCAGTGTCACGCCTTCTCAGACGGAATATTTTCCTGCATGGAATCTCCAGCCATTCACCACACCTGAATACTGATGAACTCTTCTGGTCCCAGATTACATGCACCTGTGCCACATCCCTTACTTACACAGAATGTGGGTTGACTTTTGGTTTCGCTGGCGCTTGTCCTCTTAGCTTGTTCCTCATTTTTGACCTTGGATTCTCTCCCCGCACTCTATTTGCACCTGATCTTACTGCTCCTGGCTTTCAACCTTGAACTTGGATAATGTTTTGCCTTTTGGAATTAATCTCAGCACCAGGACCCATCCCGTGAGTTTCTCGTCTCCGTGACAGTCATCAAATATAATCCACAATATTGTCATCGGCGTCATCAAAAATCCAATCACACCGACAACAATTCCAGAATGAGTGCAAGAGAGTGCAGGATTGAGCGCAATCATAGGGACTGATCACCGGCACAGTGCTGACAGGTGCCTTAATTAATGTCAACCCTGATTGCACCTGGCATTTCCCTAGCAGGTAGAACAGCACTGGATTCTACAGAGAAACTAGAAGCGAGTTATACATGTATGAATAATACGCTTCACTACATTATTTTTAATTTATGGGAACGTTGTACATTGATCCTTAACCTGTAAATTTCTTTAAGAGTAAATAAAACTTACAAAATGTCACTTTTATGGATTTTCTGTAAACCATGTAACACTACAAGAATCAGCAGCCTTGCACTTGCTGTCAGGACAATCATCGGTGATATGGGAGTTTGGGATTTAGGTCTAGCAGAAGGCAGAAATATATACAGATTTTGTATAAGGACTTTTTTTTGTAAGAAAATCGGCTTTTATATATTAACAGTGCCCTGCGTTTCCAAGAAAAGGCTCTGGGCGCATTGTAATCCTTTCACTGTCCAGAAGTAGAAGTCGTTATGATAATGTTACCGCATGTAGTAGAATGAATGGAATGGTAAGTTGACAAATAATTTGTTTATGTTGGTAATACTGTATATACATATCTAATGCACATTAAAAGAAAACGTAAGATTCTGAATGAACACAAAAGTATTTTTGACAAAAGTTCATAAGAATATGCAATAAAAAAATGTCGGGGTTGCATCGTAAATCGATTTGGTGCTGCAAGCCCTGAGGGCTACAATTTCACGACTATAAAAGTAGAAACTTTTAAATTGAAAATGCATTTACATGAATTCTCTAACATTTACCTTTTAATGATAAGCAGTATATATATATATATATATATATATATATATATATATATATATATATATATATATATATATATATATATATACACACATAGTGTCCACACTGGAACATCACGTCCAAACTGGCCATAACAAATAATCAGGGCCATAATCCTCAGGGAATATTGCCTTTTCCTCTGGTGTGTAATACTTCTTTTTCCATTTTACCTCACTATATTCATAGCAATAACAAATATCTAATAAAAACACATACAATTTCTGTTGTTGATTTACAAGTATCAGCTGGTACATACACACAGACACGAAACACTGGTAGTACAGTGCAACCTTCATTGTAAAAATAAATGTTTGTTTTTTCTTGTCAAAACCAAAACAATACACTTTTTTCCTGCGAAGCAGATTATTGACAGCATCCCATTACGTTACCAGGAAACAGGATGCATTGTGCCTACACTGGACTGTCAAACACTAGTTCCATTTCTGTTTTGATTCAGTTTATCCCAGTGGGTACATGGTAACATCCATTGTTCACTTTTTCAGAGAATGCCTGTGCTTTTACTGTGCTCATTCACCATTTCCCATTCACAGTCGGTATTTTGGCATTTTCATTGAACTGCCTGCAAAACTAATTCCATTTGACGAAATTTTTTCCCCTAATCCTGCATCACCTGCCTCGCTTAATATCATCGTAGGTCAGAATAATGTATAGGGAAATGTTCAGGGTACTGACTTATGGCTTGATTTCCTTATCATTGTTTATTATTGAATACTTGTTTTAAGTGAATTTTGTGTTCAATTTAAAGGCTATAATTAATCAGGGAAATTTAAAAATGCGATAACAGTTAGGGCACAGGCAAATTAGCCAGCTGCCTAGGGTCCGATCCATACAAAGGGGTCCAGCCAGAGTAAAAAAAAAAATATATATATATATATATATATATATTATATACATCGTCAGCTCTAGCTATAGGCAGAATAGACAATAGCCTATGGCCCCCAAATTACCTGCATTGCAGGCAAGTGAAATGATCATCAGTTTTCTTTGTAAGGGAGCCAAATCAGGGGGGATGAGTGGCTCAGCAGGCTAAGCCTCTGGGCCTCTGATCAGACAATTGCTGGTTTGAGCCCCAGCCTTGGCAGGACAGTCACATGGTCCATGAGCAAGACCCTTAACCCTTCCAGTTTCAGGGCCACTGCACACTGGCTGTCTCTGCACTGTGACCTAAGCTATGGCAAGGAGATGGGGCATAAAAAAAAGGTCATACTAAGACTTTGGTTTGTTGACTTTGGACTTGGCTTGCAACTTAAAAGTCAATGACTTCTTCCCATTTCTGCATTTTACCATCATGCTGGAAAGAGCACCATTCATTCTCCAAAGACAATATTCACACCGCAAAAATAAAATTCCCCAAACATTTTGACACCCTCTAAACATCTAGACAAGAAGGTGGGATAAAATAAAAATCCTCTGTTTCATCGCAAACCCTAATGGTCAAATTCCACGTTCACCTTCTGGTACCAGAGCAAAGGAAACAGAGACTATACCGGTAACAACAATCAAGCCCAGCCAACCAGGCATATTCACATGGACACACATGCACTTGACTTTGAGTCATTTTAACCCTTTGGTGAATGTTTACAGATGCACTGAACAGCTGTGCCTGTTCAGGCCAGTTCTCCTGGTGAGGGTCACAGGAGAAGCACACCAAGCCGGTCACCAGACCTCTCTTTCTTTCAGCTCCTTCTGGGGCATCCCCAGGCTTTCCCAGGCCAGCTGGGAGATGTAATTCCCCCAGCTTGGATCAGCCCAACTAGTCAACCTACACTAGTGCCTGTGGGAACAGATAGCAAAGCACTCGTGGGATATTTTAGAAGCACTCAAAGGTGTAATGCCTGTCCTTTTTTATATAGAGAGCAACAGTTTAAGATAGCAAAGGAGGAAAAAAAAAATATCACAGAAGATACCTAAAAATACAGCTTTACAATGAGTGATATACATCCAATGGTGTGTAAAATATCCAGTCTTTTCACATGCAGAATCAGGTAGGACTGGAACTGGTGAGAAGGGCTGAACTAGCGCTGCTGCTCATCTCCTGCAGGGCTTGGCTGCGTTGAACCTCATTTTGATAAATGCGCATTATTATGGGTTCAAAAACCTCACCATTGAAAGAATGGTTAATACAGTCAGGCCAGTGCAGTAGATGGATAATTTATAAGCGTAATTAGAATAGCAGTCTGAGGCTGTGAATGACTTGAAGAGGCTGCATATGCAGCATTGCACAGACATCTGCCAGAAGGGAGATGAGATTATCTTGGCAGGAAATAAGTAGGCCAGATAAAACTTGGCTGTGCTTGACCCAATTAGAAAAGGCCACACGAAAGAACAAGTTTAAATTAGGGTGAGGAGAAAGTAAAGTTAAAATGGTACATCAACAGCATTCCTCTTCGATTTGTATCGTCTGCTGTGCCGTTCGTTCCTGGTTGATATTGTACGGTTTGTGTTTAAGTCTCTGTGAAAATGAATGGCCATTGATCTATGATTTGGTATTTTACTGCATTTCAACATTGTTATGCATTGTGAAACTTGTCATTCTGGCTGAAACTACTAACTTTCCAAATTATATAATTCAGAAACAGAAGTGCTTTTTATAATCATCGGTGGAGTTTACAGTTCAGACAACAATTGCCCTCTGTGATACGGTTAGTTAAATGTTCTCATGGTTTCCCTGCATTCAAGTATATTTGAGGTGTGTGCATTGCTGGCATATCATACTTATATGATAACTTATAATTATAATACTTATAATTTGTATTCAAACAATGCAATTAAATAATCGTATTGTAATTATTATAATTATTTTATTGCAATTAAATAAATGACGACCCATGAGTCACCTGACAGAATTATGCAAAGCATTAGACTTACATCGGTTTATATAGGCAGATATTTTCACTCATTCATTTCAAGTACCTCAAAACGAGGGTAGCATCAGGTGCTGGGCTGGGTCTCGGCTCGTCTCACCGCCTCTGCTGTGCTCCCACCAAGCCATTATTCCCAGTACGGGCATAGCAAGGAATCCTGGGCCCCCTCTCAACATGTCACCTTGGGGCCTTTCTTTATATTTTGACTTTGGGGTGGGATCTCCTCACTAGATCAGTAGACTCTGGGCTCCCTCCAGGTCAGAGCTCAGGAAAACATACGCCCCTGTTTCCCATCTGCCTGAAGGTAATGCCTCTGTGGTTCATGACCGCTGAAATTCGCCATTTCTGCAACGTTTTACTTCAACGCATAAGCAAGCTATATTTTCTACAAGTTTACATAAGATAGTGAAAACAAAGAGGACTGATTAAAACATAATAGGAAGAGGTACTGTTCCTTTCAACATGTTTTCTATATCTTCCATGCAAGAAAGACCTTGCTTATGTATAATTAATTAAATCTGTAATCTCTCTATAGAGGCACGACTATGCACAAGACAACAATAAATGAAATCAGTCAGGCTGATTCCTTAATTAATCCTGAATCAGGCTTTGTGTTCTATGAATGTAAAATGTGCGTCCGTTGATGTTTGTGGGAAAAGTGAACAAAAATGATAAATGTTAGCATCTGTAGTTTTATTCAACTTTTATTAAGGCAGCATTAATAGTTACTGTGGTTCAGTGTTCAAGTGTGACACCCGTTGTTTTAATGCATTTGTAAAAGAAAGATAAGGGCTGTTTTAGTCAAAATTCAAGGGTCAAAGGTTGTCTGAGTCTCTGTCTAGTGACCACAGACCTGCTGAGATAAGAAGCAGCATCTTTAAATAAACCTGAAAATTATCCCCACTCAATGAAAAACCAATGTACACCAACAACAGCTGTGTTGCTGAGGGTATTGATTTCCAAGCGTTTCACATGGGAAACTGCATATCTGTTTTAAGGTTACATAACTGTTGAATTAAAAATGGTTATAGACTTATAAAAGTGATTCTTCGGTGACTACAATAGCTTAACCGTGGCACTGCCTTCATTGTTTCTAAACTAAAATAATTAACCATCCTTATGCATGGAAATGCATATCAATATGCTAATTTAATAGCAGTTAATTGCAGTATCTAATTTTATTGATGGCAATAATCGTCTTAATCCAAATATGAAACTACCATCACAAATAATACTATTACAACACTAATAGGAAATTATCAGCCCAAGTAACATTACAATATGTAATTATGCATTTTATGTCAATAGACTACCATATTTATATTACATGTTTAACATTTGAATTCTTGAGTTGGACTACACTTTTATACAAAGTCTGGACTGAGAGAACTACCAGCCATTTGTACAGGGTTATAATGAGCCCAAGGCTTATCCCAAGACACGCTGGGTAGGAGAACATCTGGAATGGGATGCTAATCCATCACAGGGTACATATACTCACACCGGCTCACCAACTGCTTATTTTTGGACTGAGGCGGGAAACTGGAGTACCCAGTGGAAACCCACGCAACACAGGCAAAGCATACAAACTCCACACACGCAGAGCGGTCCTTGGGGGGCCTTATCTGGTGTCACGGTATACCGACACATGGATGGTGACAATGAAACCCACTTGACCTGACTTGTTCCTGCCTTGATTTGACTTTGCTTGCCTTAGCTTGTATAAGCTCAATTCCCCGTGGTTCTCGCTCCAGCCTCCTGCGCTAACAAAGGACAGAGATATTTTATCGTGGGCATAGCTGGGTGTGATTGATTTGCTTGAGCTTGTCTTGGTTGTACCCACTGGCCCATATGAAGCACATACTGCATATTCACCTTCTCCCACTTGTGTAGAAGTGCACATATCACCGTGTCTCAGTAGGCATGCCGGTTTTTACCAGACGATGACTGAGAAAACATCTTCCGACAAAATTCACCAGTAGGTGGGCAGAGGAAAGTCCAATTTTGGGATTTACCACAGTACTGGCTTAAAGAAAACTGCTTAAAATGCCTCAGTCATTAAAAGGTTATTGGAATTTTAACCATGATTTTTTTTGTGTATATATAATACCCCTGGCAGAAAAAAAGAAACATTTGATTCTGTTTAAAAGAGAAAGGTTATAGAGAATGGAATGATTAAACGACGGATTATAAGGTATGGTTCTGAATCCTAAAGCTTATCCCTATCTTCTAAGCATTAGGAAATACTACAGGAAATACTATATTAATGGCGTTTCAAGCATCAAGCTCACAAAAGTAATACATACGACTGGATTAAATAACAGTGCTTGCTCAATGAAAACATTTGAAGGTGTGTCTACAGTGACCCAAAGAAAAATTGGGTTTAGAATAATATTTAAACCATTAAAAATACATTAATCCAAATTAATATCTGGTTCATAGACTGACCATTGTACTCACATACCTGGTATTATCCAGGTGTTAGATCAGCTAATTACTTCCCTTTTATGATAACCATACATTAGGTTATTAGGTAAATATTGTGCAAAGCATGTCTGTGGTCTTATCGAATCCATCAGTCTGTAATGCCATATTGATATTTTTGCATAACTACTGGCCTAAAAAAATGTGTTAGATTAGGTTAGGCTAGATAGCTATTTCTGCAGTGTTTATACAGCAACGCAGATGAACTAGGATTTCATTGAAGTGAGGTCCCAGATCATTGTAGGGAAAACAATTAAATAATATGATTTAAAAGAGATATTTTACAGGTTTAGTAGGTAAATGACTTAGCGACAACTTTAATGCTTTATTTGGGTTGGCTTAGCTCGTTAGAGGTGCAGTGGTTAGCACTGTTGCCTCACACCTCTGGGACCCGGGTTCGAGTCTCCGCCTGGGTTACATGTGTGTGGAGTTTGCATGTTCTCCCCATGTCGTCGTGGAGTTTCCTCCGGGTACTCCGGTTTCCCCCCACAGTCCAAAAACATGCTGAGGCTAATTGGAGTTGCTACATTGCCCGTAGGTGTGCATGCGTGAGTGAATGGTGTGTGAGTGTGCCCTGCGATGGGCTGGCCCCCCATCCTGGGTTGTTCCCTGCCTCATGCCCATTGCTTCCAGGATAGGCTCCGGACCCCCCGCGACCCAGTTGGATAAGCGGTTTGGAAAATGGATGGATTTATGTTAAAAGTTCAGACAATATCACTCCTAATCTTGGATCTGTGCATGAGAAGTTTGAGTCTCTCTCCCTGCTGTGTGAACTCCCTCTGAGCAATTTTTCCTCTATTTTTAAACGGTGTAAAGTGCATATCCTGCCATCCGATGCAGGACGGCCTTTTCCCATATCCCGCGCTTCCTGACCTGCCGTGACCCTGTACTGCTTTAACCAGCTCTGTAAAATTATAAGGTGGTTGAAGGAAGGAAAGCCCTGATGTAATGTTTTCAAAATAATTCCTGTATATGCTTGAGAAAATTTGACAATAAAGTACTTGACTCATGAGATTTGCATAATATTTTTCTCTGAAACTATCTGTCGAGGATCAAAAACCTGACAATATAACAATGACATTCAGACTGCGGATTAATAATTGTGCAGCTTGTGTGCACCCTCCAGCAATAAGGATAGCAGTACAATTTATATTTCATGTTAAACAATTTGCTAGTACATGTTAGTGGTCACCTTTTCTCCTCTAAGTTTCAGTCACACCAAGAAACTCCTGATTGCTGGTTCAAAAAAACAAGTGTTCTATTGATTTGTGATGGATCTCCACGTTACGGTTTTTTACATCCCCCATGACTGTCACCCATGTCAGTCACCTATATTCTGTGATGGACTGGTGTCCCATCCGGGCTGTTCCCTGCGTTTCCTGGGATCCAACTCACCACAGCACTATACTGCATAAGCCGTATAGAAGACGGATGGATTATATAAATTATATAGCGCAATATCATATATATGAATTTTGGCTTGTCGCCAAATGAAAGTCGAATGGGACCGTAGATAGATTGTGGATAGAATACACTAGGAAAATGAACTAATCACGTTATCATAATTTTCAAAGTCACTTTAAAGGAACTTACAGCATGTTTAAATTACTGCCTCTTGGGATGATAATAAACCTTCAAAGTCTTTACAATATTTAGACAAAACATACTGAAGCATGTCCAGTCCATCCTGTACACAAAGACATATGTTTTGAAATACTTTATGTGCTGGTCGTCACATCAGTTATCTGGAACTGGATGTGACTGCCAGTATGAACTCAGAAAAAAAGCATTGCAGTTATCTAAGTCACACGCAATGGCTACACAATCTGTACTGGCGAGATGCGGCTCTTCCGTATGTTTAAACATATCATCTTATTATGACGGGGCTACATTGATGGGCCGAATGGCCTCCTCTCGTTTGTATAGTTCTTATGTTCTTATGTTCTTATCTCTTGATTTTATACCACAATTTTTTTAAATGAGTTATACAAGCATTCGGTTTCTTATAACCAGCAGATTATAGGTAGATAAGGAGAAGAGACAGAGGGAGAACAGAATGGACAAGAGACAACTATTTAGTTTTTCTTTCTTCTTATGTTACATCACATTGGTATAATTTAACCCATTGTCCCTTAATACTCTGTGAAAATATTATTAGGCTTAATGTAAAGTTGTACAGGATGCCATTGCAACGGACAGTGTGAAATGTGAAACTTTTCTACGTGTTGTACTAGAACTTTCCGAAGGAGGATCTGCAGTAACAGGCTGCTGTGCTACACATTTAACTGTCAGCTGGATGCAAAAGCACAGTACCTTTGACGATGCCTCTGCCATCAGACGTTGCATGCACCAGATGAGAGAACGCTTCAAGATGGCTGTCTCTCCTACCTGAACCTTGAGTCTTGTGATCAGAAAGGTATTGTACTTCTCCTGGTGCTTCACGACGTGGCATCCTATGACCTGCTGTTTACAAGGAACAGGACAGTGATTCCAGCTCTGCGGCATTGGGGAAATTGCAATTTCTGGGTTACTTCGTGTAAAGGTTAACTGATACACTGCAAAAAATGGCTTTTCGGATTTAAGACACAGACTGCTTCTGTTTCAAGTTAAGATGGCCTAAGACTGGCAAAATTATCTGCCAGTGCAGTAAGAAAATTTCGTAATATAAGACAATACCTAAATGCGAGCAAATTAATCTAATTCCTAAGATGCGTTGTTAATTTATTAATGAAATTATAATTTTGTCAAAATGGAAGAACACATATAATTTCTCTATACATGTATCCATCCTTTTTCTATATCTAATTATCCATAATGTGGTCACAGTCTGCTTGAAGCATGTCCCAGGCACTTGGCAAGGGAAGCCCTGGATGGGATATCAGTCCGTCTCTGGGCACATGTCATCAGGGATACTGTAGGAGGCAATCTGTGCAAACACAGCGGTGGAAACCAAACTACAACATAATTCTAACTATTATGGAGGTGCACAGCTAGTGATAGCCACAGGGCCATCATCTCTATACATATACAGGGGTTGGACAATGAAACTGAAATAGGTCAATAATGTTTGAGGTTTCACGCCTATATATTTGCAGCCTGGTGGCCAGTCTTCACTGATTGCACATTCCATTAGTTAGAGCAAAGTGTGAAGGTTGAATTAGCAGAGCAGCAGTACAGTTGTACATATAATACTGCAATCCACACAACATAATGGGAGACGTATCGGAGTTCAAAAGAGGACAAACTGTTGGTGTGCATTTCGCTGGCGCATCTATAACCAGGACAGCAACTCTTTGTGGTATTTTGAGTGCCATGGTATCCTGGGTAACGTCGGCAAACCACCATGAAGGACGGACCACATCCAACAGGAGTAACTGTGGACACAAGAGGAAGCCGTCTGAAAGGGATATTTGGGACTAACGCGGATTGTATCCAAAAAACTGCCCAACTCTCTGTAGGATTAAATGCACACCTCAGCTCTCCCGTTTCCACCAAAGGGGTCATTGGAAGCTCCACAGGGTCAGTATTCATGGCCAGACTGCTACAGCCAAACCTTCGGTCATTTGTGCTGATGTCAGACATCAACTTCAGTGGTGCTAGCAGCATAACTCTTGGGCTGTGGACAATGTGAAACATGTATTGTTCTCTGATGAGTCCACCTTCATTGTCTTTCCCACATCCAAGAGATTTATAGTGTGGAAAAGCCCGAAGGAGACGTACCGCCCGCAGTGTTGCATACCCAGAGTGCAGTGTAGGCGTGGATCAGTGACGGTTTGGACTACAATATCATGGCATTCCCTAGGCCCACTACTTGTTCTACAGCAGATGGGCATGTCACTGAACCATTCTGGAGGGCCATGTTCACCCAATGGTTCAAGCATTGTACCCTGATGTATCATGCCATGTATCAGGATAATAATGCAGCAATATATGCAAGCATGGTTTGATGAACATGAAATTGAAGTTGAACATCTCCCATGGCCTGCACAGTCACCACATCTCGATAAATACAGAGCCATTTTGGGGTGTTTTGGAGGAACGTGTCAAGAAACATTTTGTGGGTGTCAAGAAACATTATTGCAATGATAAAGTAGAAAGCTATGTAGATTCTTTCTCAGTGTGGGAGCCTGAAGTACATTTATTATTAACAAATAAAACTGCTTCATGTGCCTGCATAACAACTATCAATATTACGATATGGAAGTATGAGTTGGGAAAAAAACACAAAAGACGAGGATAAGAAATAAATATCGTAGTGCAAAATGGACCTCAAATGGCCCAACAGCACAATGCTCCAGTACGATGCAGAATGAGTCCATACAGATGTGCAGTTTGTTAATTGCCTATTTACGCTCAAGTTCGCAGTTTTGCAACAGTGGCTGTGATTATTAAACTACTGTATCTAGCTATTAGGTTTCTTTCAACTCCATTTTTAGGCCTAGTTCATTCTAAGCTTCACTGTATTGTACTGGACTGTGACATCATCAGCATTATTAGAATTAAAATTGACATTATTTTTATCGTTAATAGAATTTACAGAAAAGCCACTGTTGATGTCCCTGAATAACTGTAGAGAGTATCCAGGAAGGGCCGCTGTGTATTTGGCTTTTCGCTGAAACTCCCTAATTAGATTACTAATTAGAAGACTGATTGACTGAAGAGTCCTCACACCTGGGTTTGAACAGCTGACCTAAAGGTTACCCCAGACACCTGCACACACAGTGGCCCTTAGCAGATAAGACTGTCTATTCCTGTTATATGGGAGAGCAGTCCATCAAATGGGACATAAACTCTACCATAGTCAATTTAGTGACACCAACGAGTATAACTACATGTCTTTGGACTTACAGTATAGGAGGAAACCTAGGCAACAGAGGTAGAACATGCAAACTCTCCAAGTACAGAGCAGAGGCCGGATTCAAACCACCAACCCTAGAGACAGAGGAGAGTTAAAGCCACACGCTACGCCATCACGTCTCCCTTATCCGAACGCATCTGTAGTGCTACATCTCAAACCAGACAGGACAGTTTACTGAGAAACAGCCATGTCTTACTAAAAAATGCATGATAACTTAATGTAAAATAAATATTTTCAATAGTATCACATAAACCATGGTTTTAAAACAGGGTCCCTCAGAGGGACATATGAATTTTAATCTTGGGAATACTGAAATTTTTTGGTTTGAGTGATTTTGCCATTCCCATCACTGAAATCCCAGACCAGAGTTAGAAATTAACTAAAGACTCAATAGTTCTCAGGCTGGGATTTAAGATCAAAGGGCTGGGGCCAGGAGGTGCATTTAATACTCAGCAAAGTAATTTGCCTATATGTCTATCTGGGGATTATATTTAATTAGTTATGAGTGGAAAATTAGGGATTTTAGTAAAAGATTTGTGTTAGAAAATATATAGTAAGTAAATTGATAAATTTATTTGATGCTAACTAGTGATTGACTAAATATCATCAAAGTCAGAAATAGTTAAAGAATTGCAAAAAACAATCATTAATTACTTCCTGTGTACAATCAATCACAATACTAGTTGCTTCGCACAGCTCATGACACGTATAAAATCAGTAACAACGGTGAGTAATTGAACGCTAATTGTATTGGCATTTTAAATTAAATCCGTATTTGTACAAAAGTATGGGATGTTAAAGTATTTTGTGGCAAAGCAGGGGACCAAAAGAATTAAGAATGTTTCATGGCAGTGAGTAAGCATTTGAGAAAAGCACCATAGTGGTGCCATATTATCGTAAATATTTCCCTTACACTATACCGTTTTGTGTTTCTTTATTATACGTTAAATTTATTTGCTATTTGATTTATTTTCCTTATTCTGATACTTAATACATCGAAACTAAAAATCAGACGCATTCATTCGTATTAGATTTGTTCCACTTGCCGTGACTCATCACAGGAAACGGGCAGCGAGGTGGTGCCGCGCGCGCGGTTGTGCACCGCTGCAGACCCGAGAAGCCCTGAGAACACGGGCGCGCTGAAGAAGCGCGAGCCAGCAGGGGGGAGCAACGCTACCCTCCGCTCGCCTAAGTAATTTATGAAGAGGCGCTGTGGTCTGCCGCCAGCCTGCAACTACAGTACGTGCGTGTGTGTGTGTGTGTGTGTGTGCGCGCGGGCGCGTGCATCTTATTTTCCTGGCAGAGTATTCTGTTTTTCCGCAGCAGAATAATCAAAGGCTTCACGTGTCTTAAGAAGGCTGAATTTATATTTCCAATCTGGACGTATGATAAATGTGTGACTTCCATCGCTGAAGCCAAAACAACTTATTTTATATGATTCTGCATAAATATGACTAGATCATAGACCAATATGACCAAACGTGTTCTCACGTGAACCGCGAGAATTCAGCAGTGTAAGTTAAATTGTAAGTTAAAACCTAAGATTCATAGGTACCATGACAGAACATTTCACGTCTGTCACATTCATACTGTAGGTACTGACAGAAAAATAATTTCATAATAATAATTAGTAGGCCTATTTGCTATAGCCCAAAAGTATATCAGTTCTAATACATTGAAATTGTTATATGATAAAATTCTTTTAGCATCATCATGTTTATTTCCATCCTTGACAGAAAAAAGTGATTAACTAACCATTTTTGCAGACATTTTTATTTCATTTTAATGAATTGTGTGTGAACCATAGGTGTGAAACATGCATTTTAAAAAGCAACAACAAATATTAAAAGGCAGGAATAATCTGGTATGCCAAATATGTGACCCAACATTTTCAAATTTGAAGATCTATATTTCCGTAGAGGGTCTGGTCGACTCTCTGTTTTTCTTGACTTGTTGCTGAAACGGACGAACCTGTTCCAGGTCAGACTACACAGGTGTCTGGATTGCAGGAATGGTGATCCTGTTGATCATGAGACTGAGATCCATGTGACCTGGTCCTGAAGTGGAAGTTGATGCTCCATTTTCTGTGCAGAACCTTGCTCAGGGACTCAGTCGCCTCACTCTTTGAGAGAAAAAAAACTCAGCATTTTGCTCTGTTCACTTGAATCCTGATTGTGGGGCTGGTTTATCCACATGTCTTTTGTTCTGTGTCGCATGTTTGTTGCCATTTATTTTCCAGATTTGTAGTTCTGTTGCTGATGTCTTGGTTAGCTGGTACGTTATTCCAGGTTTGCAATCTTGGATATCTGGGTCTATTTTCTGGGTTAGAGGTCTCTGTTTGCCAAAGTCAGTTGGCTGGAATGCACTCTCTGTTATTTTCTGATGCCCTTGTTCTGTTTCTCTGGTCATTATGTCCCAGACCTCATTCCCAATTCCTCTCCTTTTCTGCTTCTTTGTCTCCTTCTGTTTACTTATTGTCATGGACCTGCCCACCCAGTCAACAGCCTCAAATCCCAATGGTCAACACTTTCCAGTTGACTTAGGGAACATGGGGTGGAAAGCCTGTAAACATGTTTGAGGTGGCATTTGTCACTCGTGAAAGTAAATAAAACTTTTGTCATGACATCTAGAAAGATCAGCGTTGGTAAATTTGAGTGCTTGTTAATTCTGTGGCCGAGCACGGAGGTCTGACATCTTGAGCCTATCATGAGTGCTGACCTCAGAGATGCAGCTTTTCAGAAGGAATGTCTCACTGAGTCCAAAGATAACTGGACAAAGCCCCCACCTCTTTATTATGCTGGAGCCCTGTAATACATTTATAAGAGGCAGGTCATAACCAATTATTTTTGTTAATTGCCTCACGGCTTGTGGTTTTAATGTAGGTCATATAATGGAAAGTTGTAAAGTCAATCATAAAACACTTACACATTTTTTCCCTTTTAGGTGGAACAAATTATACCAAAGGCTGAGTATAGAAAAGCTTTTTCTATGTTTTCAGCTCTCATTAGCATTCAAGGCCAATTAGTTTTAAAAATAAGAAATGTCAAAACGTCCTATGGATTTTTTTTTTCCAAGACACTGATGAGAATTAAAAAAAAAATAATAAAAAAAATGTAAGAGCTGCTTTAGCGCGGTCACAGCAGTATTATAGTAATCAAGCTGTGATTCATTCCAGAAAGTTTAGCTGTAAGGTAAGGCTATCATTTAAAGGAAAGGTTCCCAGGAAGTATCCATAGGGGTCCAGGATAGCATTTATACTCCAGTGTATTATTCAGTGCCTAGCATACAGCATACTAGCATACAGTTAATAGAACAGGAGCACAATAAGGATGAACAGAACCTGAATCTTCTTCTTGCTGAAGAATATGTAAGTTTTTGTAGAACATCATGCTTTAAAATATTTTTCAATGTATTAGGCGATATTTCTCTCTCATTGGTTTAGCATTATATAAATGATACATTTCATAAATTGATTACATTAAAATCCCGTTATAACGGACTTCAAGGGACCTGGCAAAACAGTCTGTTATATCGAAAGTGTGTTATATCCAGAGTTGCCGTATGCCCAGAACACAACTACAGAACACCATTTACTCATGCCACACTCCAGCAATCACACTTGTGGTGTAGATTATTATATTGTAAATTTATTAATCCAACTTTAGCTGACTAGATGCATGACTATTAATAATTCCGACTATGTATCTGCGCGCCTTTTCGGAGAAGCCTGCATGTCCGTTATACCGACCAAAACTACCCTGGATGTCACCGGCACGCCACGCCCCTTGTAGGTGGAGCCTGTATGCCCACTATACCGACCAAAACTATGCTGGATATCACCGGCACACTACGTGCCTTGTAGGTGGAGCCTGTATGTCCATTATACCGACCAAAACTACACTGGATGTCACCAGCATGCCACGCCCCTTGTAGGTGGAGCCTGTATGTCCGTTATACCGACCAAAACTACACTGGATGTCACCAGCATGCCACGCCCCTTGTAGGTGGAGCCTGTATGTCCGTTATACTGACCAAAACTACGCTGGATATCGCCGGCACGCCACGCCCCTTGTAGGTGGGGTCTGTATGTCCATTATACCGACCACAACTATGCTGGATATCACCGGCACGCCACGCGCCTTGTAGGTGGAGCCTGCATGACCGTTAAAGCCGAACAAAACTATGCCGGAATTTCGTTATAAGTGAAATTCCGTTACATGCGAGTCTGCTATATCCGATGCTTTTTCTGAACGCTCTTAAAGGCACACGGCCGGGACCAGCGGACCTCGTCCTTTATTGACGATATTCTGTGGTTAGAGATGCTTATTTGTAATTGCACACTAAGGCCAATAATATTACAATGCTACTACTGGAACTCTAAGCATTGTCTGGAACGCAATGCAAAACTCAGTGAAACCCTGTCTCCTCATCTTTTCTTGTATTCTGACTGATGCACCATCTTGATTACTGCCATAAACCTAAAAGAACCAGATTGACCTTAACACCTCCCCAACATATATGAACCCTATTATGCAAGATGGATGGATGCATGGATGGACGGGTGGATGGATGGACAGATGACTTCACGGATGTATGGACGGACAAGTATGCAAGTTTTGGGCTCCTATGAATATCATTCATCCTTTTAAAAACCTATATTGTATGTGATTGGCATTTTTTAATTAGTTAAGGCTTGTTAGCACAGAATATGAAGGACATTTTTTATCATTTGTTTTAATTTATTTTTCCATACTTCATTTTAAGCTTCTGCTGAATTACTCTCTATCACAACAACATTACTCCTTCATGGCCAGTCTATTTCATTCATTTTTATATCAATTAACTAATGAAAATCGCAGCACTTTCGTAATTTTATGGTTTGAGACCGAACTACCACAAGTTTAAAAATGCAAGGCTCCAACTTCAGTCAAAAACCTCTGGGTATGAAAAGCAGGTCTTTGAATGGGGACGTTGTCATCTGGGAAGACTTCACTCCCTGCAGGAGAGAAATATATCAATGGGATTAATTAGAATTAATCAGTATAAACCTTGTTTTATTTAGGCTTGGATGGCCCTAAAACCATTCAGGAAAACTGTCTCTAAGTGAGACTCCTTGAGCTCAACTTCTCTTGTCAGATTCCTCCTACATTTATGTTAACTATCAAGATTCGAAACAGAAGTTATTGGCCACGTGCAACAAGGGTGTTGGAATACATACACACACGCCCAGTACTAAGAATAGCTTGTAGTATATCAATACATAATAAAAGACAATACGCAACAGATGTGCAATAATTATGAAAGTAAATTTATGACAAAAGTTGCTGATGAAAAAAAAAACACGTTGAATTACACTTATCGAATAGAAATGCGCTGCATTAATGATGCTTTGAGTTTTTGGGGACTGTAATTTAATATGTGCAAACATTTAAATATTTCAACTGAAAACATTTCAATTATGATTTCATTACTTCCATACATAATTCACTGAAAACAAGTAACACACATAACAATTCATATAAAGTGCAGGTGGAAATAATATTGCAGTAGTCCAGTTTTAGTTTTCAATGATGCAGATAGCTTAGAGGAAGAAAGTGATCTTGAATCTGGTAGTCAGTGTTGTGATGCTGCAAATCTTTGTACGAGGCTCCAGGGATGAAAACAGCTTGTGGTCTGGGTGGTTGGGATCCTGTAATTTATTTAATGCTTTGCTGTGTGGCACCAGTTGATATGTATCCAGTCAATAGATAGTAATTCGACAACGATCTACACTGACCTCACAACCTTTCGTATAACCCTCTGGGCTGCAGCTGTGGCTCCCACCCACCATACCATAGCATACTCTGCCATGCCATGCCATACCGTACCATGTCATAGCATACCATATCGTACCATGTCATACCATATCATGCCATACCATACCGTACCATGTCATACCATTCCATATCATTCCATACCATATCGTACCATGTCATACCATATCGTACCATACCATACCGTACCATGTCATACCATTCCATATCATTCCATACCGTACCGTACCATGTCATACCATATCGTACCATGCCATACCATATCATGTCATACCATACCATATCAATCATACCATACCGTACTATGTCATACAATATCGTACCATACCATACTGTACCATGTCATACCATTCCATATCATTCCATACCATACCGTACCATGTCATACCATATCATGCCATACCATGTCATACCATACCATATCATGCCATACCATGTCATACCATACCATATCATTCCATACCATGCCATACCATATGGTACTATGCCATGCCATACCATACCGTACCATATCATACCATACCGTACCATGTCATACCATATCATACCATACCATATTGTACCATGCCATACTATATTATGCCATACCGTACCATATTATACCATACCATGTCATAACATTCCATATTGTACCATGCCATGCCATGTTGTGAAGGTACTGACGGTCATTTTTAAGGACCGATCTGGAGAACAATGGGAACTGAAGTTGCTGGCAGTTTCCACAGGAGAGCCATCAGTGGCAGTTCCAGGTGTATGATTCCTGCTGTGCTTCCTGAAGTCCATCACAATCTCCTTTCTTTTATTGTTGGTCAGGGTAAGGTCAGGATAAGGTAATTCTATGGCACGACTCCACCATCTCCACCACTTCACTCCTGCATGCAGATGAGACCAATCACTGTGGTATCATCAGTAAACTTGATTATGCAGGTGCTTATGAATTTGGCCACGCAGTCACGGGTGAAGGGGGGATAGAGCCTTGGGCTCAGGTGGCATACTAGGGAGTCCCCTTGTTGAAGATCAGAAAGGCTGCAGCTTGGCTGTTGCTGATCTTCACCACCTGAGGTCTGCCTGTTAAGAACTCCGCCACCCAGTTTTCCAACCAGCTTGCCAGACATAATAGTGGCAAAGGCCGAGCTGGAGTCATTGAATAACATCCCAGCTTAGGGATCCCTCTTGTCCAGAAATTCCAGAAAAATGCTGTTGATGTATCCCAGAATCACTCTCTCCGTGCAGTTTACAAACACCAAGGTTAGCTACATTGTCCAGTAGTGATTTAGACACAAAACTTTGGATGTTTTCAGTAAGAAAGAAATCATAGGTTTCTTGATGCACAGTGGGACACTGGATAGGGAGAAAGATGTCGTTGAAAAGAGTGGCCAGTTATGTTCTTCTTGTCTATTGAACACAGGAGGAGATGCCATCAGGGCTGAGAGCTGCTGCTTCCATGTCCTCCCTACCACCAGGCTATATGTTATCTTCTCTCGCACCTACAAGCCACTACAGTGGTACCAGATGTTTGAAAATTTTTTGTGCTGGTTCGCGAACCGTGTTTCAGGCTGCGAACACACAAACATCCCCCAAAAGCGCCCCAAAGAACCACCCGAAACACAAAGAAGTGTACATTACGCCCAAGAACGGTTGTGGAATGTATAAAGAACTTGTTGTAGATGTGTGTCTTTACTATTTCTCTTCAGTGGTCGAATATCTGAAAAAAATAGAGAGAGAACGTTCTGTTATAGCGGTACCTTTCAGTGATTGATAAACATGCTTGTGATCTTTTTAACAGTCACATATCTATACAGTTTGCACAGAATATAGAAAATTACAGTACTTCATTAATAACATAAATTATTAAGTACTGCAACTCCTATTTACTGTAAGTGTAATATTCTCCATTTAGACACAGTGGCAACTGTGTATTGTTTGTTAACAGTACAAACAAAGAAGTTCATTGCCATACATACATGCATCATGAAATGTACGTAAACATTTTTGCCATATGAAAATAATGTACAGTATAATAAAAAAGAGTCACATTTTGGAAATTACTGTATTGTTTCTGACTGTTACTCAGTAATAGTCTTTTAATGTTAATTGTTCAGTTTTTTTGGGGGATGTTTTGTGGTTCTTTTCCGTGATTTGGCGTCTTTCAAGCAACCAGCCTGCCAAGAAGCATATGGTCAGTTGTACTGTTTTATTTAATTTTGCATTATTTGTGTATAATTAAGGTTATTTTAATTTAAGTCTATATTCTTTGTCACAGAAACACATAAAAAATGGAAAAAATTCAGTGTTTCTGAGGTTTGAACAAATCATTCGTATTTACATTATTTTAAATGGGAAAATTAGATTCGGGTCGCGAACTTTTCCTCAAACGAATTAAGTTTGTGAGCAAAGGTATCACTGTATATACATCAGCTTCCAAAGACTGACAATATGCAACGCAGTAGCAGGATCATTCCCAAAGTCAGTCCCACTTATGTGCATTTTCTACTAGTGGCAATGTGCAATTCGTTAGCCTATGGTAAATGTTCTGTAATCTTCTATAAAAGTGACATCACTGATGTATTCCATTTTTGGGCATCCAGATCCTCTGTCTGAACTCACTAACTACCCACTATTCACCCCACATCATTTTCTCAATTTTCACCTAATCTTAGGTGCCTTATTTTCTTTTGTCCCATAAATCGGTCACTTACCGCCCTTCCCTCTTTTTTAGCCCTGGCGTAATATTCGCCATGTTCTCAAATTTCCAGTCGGCTCTTGAGGCGCACGGGCAGAGATCATTGGGCACCATAAGAAAAGCGCCAGCATTGATTACTTTGCTTCCTTCACATCCCCGGCAAAAATCACTTATCAATTTCAGCAAGATTTCAAGTCAATTCGAGCAACATATCTTAGCCCATTTTAAATGAAAAAAAAAACTATTCTTGTGATTTTGAAAAGGCACATTCAACAGAGAAGCTATTCTGTTTTCCCCGATCCCCCGCTCCTGCCCACCCTCATTCTGAAGCTGCTTCTCCTACATCATTTATGGACGCTATTCCTCATCTACTCAGAAGGTCCCCAGAGCTCTGCACTGGGCCATCTACTGTTCTTTTCTGTACTAAACTGACTCTATCATTTGTGTTAATCAATAACATTATTCAGCACACTTGGCAGAACACAACTGTAGTTGTCGCATTCCATGTAGGTGCACTTTTTTTATAATGTCCATAAGAAGATAGAACTGAAAGGTATCTTAGTTTTTATGAAGGTAACAGCTGGACAGAGACAACATCCATCCATCCATTTTCCAAACTGCTTATCCAACTGGGTCGCGGGGGGTCCGGAGCCTATCGCTGAAGCAATGGGCACGAGGCAGGGAACAACCCTGGATGGGGGGCCAGCCCATCGCAGGGCACACTCACACACCATTCACTCACACATGCACACCTACGGGCAATTTAGCAGCTCCAATTAGCCTCAGCATGTTTTTGGACTGTGGGGGGAAACCGGAGTACCCAGAGGAAACCCCACGACGACATGGGGCGAACATGCAAACTCCACACACATGTGACCCAGGCAGAGACTCGAACCTGGGTCCCAGAGGTGTGATGCAACAGTGCTAACCACTGCACCACCATGCCGCCCCCCAGAGACAACATAATTCCGGTAATGTAGGATTTACTCGGTCACAGCCAGTTACTGTACAACTGTACAAACAGTAGTAAACAGTTTACTTAGGTCATAAGATGTTGATGTTTGCAAAATTTTACTTGAGATAATGTCTTTTGAAGGCCCTATCCATTTCATAAGCTCTATGAACCCCCCTCCCCCCCACAAATCAAGAAAATTAGAAGGAGAATATTTGCACTGGAGAAAGAAAATGCTCAGTTGTCATTGTATGATGCGAAAGCTCATTGGTATTCTGTGGAGCTGGGCAGTGTGGCACAATATGAGGGAATGGTAGGTAAGCAGAGGGAGGGAAGGAGGGTGAACTACTGCACTGACCTCAGTAGCAGGTGGCATTATGGATGAGGACAGGAAAATAGCTAATTAAGTATTACACATGATTTTCTTCTCAGCAAAAGATATTTGTTTCTGTTAGATGCGCTGTGGGAATAAATGAGTGAAATTTGAATTAGCTTGGAATTAAACTGTAACCTATGAAATAAAAATAAACTAATATTGTATGAAATAATGTATATGAGTTGCAGTTCAAGGACATCTTGAAACAATTTAAGCACTCCTCTTCTGTCTGCTTACAAACAATGTCTCTGAGCTGTTAAAAAAAAAAAAACCTTTTGAAAAACAGCTGTGAGTCAGTCTGATTTTTTGATTCACTGTCAAAGACAGAAGCTGATGTTGCTTTCAATAGAACTCTGATGCCGTACGGTTTGTGGTCTTAACCTTATTTCTACGTTCTCATTGACACTTGATTTCTCATTGTGTATGACATATTGTAGCTATATTTCTGTCTCATATCTTCCTATATTTTTTCCATGTGTTTCTCCATGATCAGGTCAGTTTTATTTAGCCTCATAGTCCTTAAATAGCCTTAGCAGAGGCAGGCAGGCAGCCAGTGCCCATAGTCAAAAAACCAGGGCCAAGTTTTTCTTTGGTCGTATTATAGTAGTTGCGGCGGCACTCCCTCAGGACAATGGTCAGGACATTCTTCCCAAACTACTGATTAAGGATAGTGGTCAGGACATCGAAGCTCTATCTGTTGACAAAGCTCGATGTCTGGGATGGCTGCAGGGTTGAGCATTCCATGAGTGCAGCTCAAGGGACGGCCTTATCAAAAGGCATCGTAAATGTAAGCAGGTGTCTCCGCTTTGAAGTTAGGTGGACAGAGAGTCATTGTGCGACTGCAGCTTCCTTAATCCAAAACTGATGTGCAAGAGCAGTCGTTGTGTAGGAGGATAACAGAGCATTGTCCATCGTACTCTTAGGGTCTTTGGGCCAATTAAACAGTCCAGAAAACTGTTATTTAAGGTCTATTGCCTGACAACACAGAACTGAGAAACTCATCACATCCTTTATTTAGACTCTAAAGGAATATTATTAATTACCCACTATGTGTTATAACCAGTTTCTGCTTGATCTAAGATACAATCCTTTTTTTTTTGCAGCTGTATTCAGGTGTAATGACATCTCCAAGGAGCAGAATGTGTATCTCTATCTTATGTCTGTATCCCATATCCGCCATGAATAGGAGTTTCAGGTTTATACCTTTGCTTTTTATTGAGCCGATCAGAAAGTGTCTTTCCCTCAGGATGATTAGTAAAAGCAGCCTGTCCTTTTATGTGATACCCTTAGGAACAGATATGGTTCAGGTTCCGACATTGCTGAAACACAGAGAGCACAAAGTAATAAAAATTTTTGAACATAAAACTCTTCATAAGCTTATGGTATAGTTTTAATTAGAAACTAGATAGCATAAACCTAGACTTTACAGCTTGTACTTTATTTTCTTTGAGAGAAAAATAAATTAGAAAGAGAAGCCTGGAACATTTCAACAAACCCGAGCATTTCCTTCCCTCTCATGGCTTTACTCCAAGAAAAATTATGAGGTTTCTACATTTCTCTCTCAAACCAAAAAAGGGGAAATCCACAATGACCAGAGCCTTCCACTCACACCCACCTGTCCGCATTCCTGGACACGGCTTCCGCCCACAAAGTGTGTCAACATGCAGAGAAGTAGAGTGCACCAAGAAGCAAGGGAACAGGAGTGTTTAGTGTGAAGTGTTTCACAATTATGATAATTACTATTTTCATACAGATTGCATAAGGCACTATTTATACTACCATTCATACAGATTGCTTATTACAGTTCGCATCTCTGTCGAGTTCATCGAGTGATATTGAGTCAAGCCCAATACAAATTGTTTTCAAAGCAAAAAATAAGCAACATGCGTGTTTCCATATAGTCCTTTTAGTGTGCTTAGTCTACATCACTGCCCCCTGTGAGCAATGATGAAAGATCAGCCTAATAAAATACTAAGATATATTGGGTGTTTCTGCTAGAAAAGCAGTGCATTTCCCAAAAGTATTTCAGCAATCATAAGCTCAGTGGACTTTGCAGGAACTCAGTGAATTTGAGACTGCACTACATTTTGGCAAATGAATCCTAAATTCGTACAGAAGCTTTGCCTTGGCTTTCAAATGGTTTGGGGTACTGGTTATGGGTGCTTGTTGGTGGTTAGCAAAAATGTAGCAAAAAATGGAACCCTAACCCAGTATTTTGGATGAGAAGCAATATAAAAGACAACAATGTATGATTCCACATGAACTTTTACACCTGCAATACCAATCATTTGTATTTAGTTTATCAAGACTCACATCCGTTCACCTTTTTATCTGCTTACCAATATTAAAAGGCTCCTAAAAACAAAGAATACATAGTCCAATTTTGTTTCGACAGTTTTAAAAACCAGATTCACTGATAAAACACCAACGTGAAATCGAGCTGCAGATGTATTGCGTTTCATATAACAAACCCTTTAGCCTGACTTTTTCACCGCTGTTGTATGGACCCTATAAAAGGGCCCCACCATATTTTCTTACCGAGTAGAATATGCTGTATCTCATCTATTTACGTCTTCTTTCACCTTCAAGTGCCTAGTATATATTCATGTGAAACGTTTGTGCTGATGATGGGAGCAAAAATAACGTGAACACACTGACTTTACCTGGACCAGAAAAAGCCAACTCAGGCTACTGCACAAAAATACTGACCCACAAAAGCAGAATTTTAATTTAAAGTTGAATTTAACAGCCTTTCTGTTCTTCTGAGAACTTAATATAATTAAGCTCTAAGAGTTTTGGTGTTTTTTGTTAATTTTGTACCTGGAAATATGTCAGACAGGTCTTTTGCAAAGTAATTATGATAGAATCAGACATGTAGCAGCTAATTACACTAAAATAATAAAAAACAAGAAATGTGTGCACAAAATGACCTAAACTGAGTACCTTCTCTAAAACTGCCTGAATGGACAAATTGCAGTTTTATGTAGGTAGAGTGAAGGGCTTAACTTTGGGTTGAGCATTGGAGGGTTGAGGTCTCCACCCATTTAAGGGGGTCTCGGGGGATGGACGCCCAAGCCTAGAGTGTTCATTCTGAAACAGACTTGTCAGAGAACAAGAGATTGCATTTTAAAATTTCATTACATTCAAGAATTGAGAATGTGATGGAGCATAATTCATTTGAAAAAAAAAAAAAGTATTTGTGCAATGTTTCATCGCATATAAATCCAGCTTCCATATCTGCTTATCCAGCATAGGGTCTTGGTGAGTCTGAAGTCAGTCCCGGAAATCACAAGATATGAGGTAGGGGATACTGTGGACAGGATGCCAGGCAATTATAGGGTGCAAACACACACAAGCACATAGGCAGCTTAGAGACACCATTTCATATAATCAGTTTTTTTTAACTGAAGATGGAAGTGATAATACCGAAAGAACACACAAAAGATATGAACACAAACAAATGTGTCAATACCCATTTTTTTAACCTTATGGGTACCAGGAAACAGGTCCCCATATGGGAAAACTATTTTATAAAAATCCGTGACTGCAATAAAAAAACTAAAAATGCAAAAAAACTTGTATTTTGCTTGGTTACTTATGGTAATGGGTAGGGCTGGGTAGGGGTTAAGGTTCATAGAAATGAATAAGCGGTCCCCAAAACGATATGTTTACCCAACATATGTGTGTGTGTGTGTGTGTGAAATGTGTTGTGTAATGCACAAAACTTACATTTATCCTCAAGTCATAACCTGTTATTATATCTTTTATCTAATTAATGAACGTGGTGTTTTGATACTCAAATGGGAGAACAGTATGAGCAAAGATTTTTAATAGAGACCAGTAATATTCCATCCCGGTTGTTAATACTGTGACAGTTTAGGTCAGGGCTCTTCAAATCTGGCCCTCGATCCCAAATCCAGGCCTTGTCTTCAGTTCTCCCAGGCAGTTAGTTTAACAATTACTGATTCTGATTGGTCAGAGGCTTCACACCTGGCTCACAGGTAAAGGAAGGCTGGAGAACCAGCAGTGCTCGGACCTCGAGGACCGTGATTTGAATAACCCTGGTTTAGGTCCTGATGTTGCACAGAATCCCAGAAGTTGAAGCTAAAATAAAAATTTTCAGTGAGTGTCTCCCAGCAAAACTGTTACCTGTTTTTTTTTTTCAATAAATGTGCAATATATGTTTTATTTTACTGATTTTATTTTGCTGTTTTATTTTACATGTGAGGTACTTGCAAGTAGCAGCGGCATTGAGTCATCCTCAGTTTGTTAGGTATATTAAAATTATGAAGTCATTTGTAGCTCTGATGATTTCTAACCATTTTCCCCTTATAGTTAGCCACAAATCAAAGAACACAAAACTATATAAAATGCCTTCAAATTTTGCAACTTTATTGCATGTAGTCCACCAAAAAACAATGATCCGTATGTTTATTTTCCCTCAAATATTCCCCTTTGTGTTAATGTGTCTAAATATTTATGATTTTTTGTTTTACTGTTTGGTGCAATTAACGATTCGTTTTTCTGTGATCGATTAATCACAGAAAACTGGGCGATTCGTTTGTATCATTTTTTTAAATTATGCAACGAGACTTGATGCCCTGTGTGTGGTGACACATCACTCCTATGACCAGCTCCAAAATCATCTGCCGTTTGTACCACAGTAACCCATCTGTACCAGATGTCACAGCCTTCATTCACATTCTGCATCAAAGAGTCCTGGCCACCCAAGAATGGGTTTTTCCCTCCTTGGCCCTCTCTCAGCAGGTACTCACCACGGCTGACCGCAAGCACCCCACAAGCCTTGCTGTTTCCGAGATGCTCTGACGCAGTCATCTGGCTGGAACAATTTGGCCTTTATCAAAGTTGCTCAGGTCATTACCCCTGCCCATCTCTTCTGCATGGAGCATATCCACTACGATTAGGGAATGTTAGCTTGCCATCTTATATATGCCACATCCTGACATGGACTCATTGGGGGTGGTCCTAATCAGAGGTGGAAATATCAGGTCCAGAAAGTGCAAATCCAGACCGTGATTTAGTTTCAACCAACCAATTGAGCATGAAGAGTCACAGTTACAGAGTACTCAATTGGTAGGTTGAAACAAAATCCTGATCTGGATTTGTACTTTCCACCTCTGGTCATAATGTTTTGGCTAATTAGTCTATAAGTGCACAAAGGCATGAATTCAGAACAGCAATGGTTAAAACTGAAATAATAAAATTTACTGAATTACTAAATTTAATGAGATGTTATTCAATGAAGATCAATGACGTTTATATAACCAATCTAATACAATATATATAATCACCAAGCCCTAAGATATATAGGAACAGTAATAAAAATAAAAAGATAACTCAGATATATCACATGATTTAAAAACTAAAAGCTGTAAATACACATACTGTTCCAGCAATCCATTATGCTCATTCAGTACAATGTATCTGCTGCAATCTGTGTTACACAATGGCGATTGGTTCCAATTAGCCAAGAGTTAAGACATGCTCTCATCAGATTAGACTCAAAATTTACACTCGCAGATTAAAGTTCCATCTGCTGTCCATCTGGCCATCATTTTAAATGTATCCCCCTCTCTAAAGTGAAATGAATATGTTCAACTATGCAATATAATTTATTCCACATGAAAAGCATCATAATGAAGAAAACCACTTTTCCCAGATGGCTGACGTTGTTTTATCAGGTGATAAGACAATGAAAAGCGTCATGCCAGGTAGCAGGCTGTAGTTACCCCTCTGGTTCTACTGACCTTTCATCAGTCCATACCCTGTGCCTTAACATCTTCTTGTAATTATCCAGGATACCACACATCCAGGATGTGCTATCCAATGTGAGCATGTACCTATTAACTCAGCAGTTAAACTGTTTTTTTCCCCTTCTGAAGTAATAAAAGCCTTTCTGCTTTCCCTGTCCTATATTCGGTTAAAGAAGAGGTTTTCACTCTGATGCTGCTAGGAGACATTTCAGGCTCCCTTGAGTGTGTCAAATTCTCTGCATCAAACTGTGCTAACAACAGTCAGCAGCGTGCCTCAGATTCCTGGACGTGCTATGTTTGACAATTGAAATTAAAGTACAACCATCTCAGCTAACTCTCAAACAGTATAGATCCCTACTCCTCTGTTATCAACTCGATAATCGAAAGAGGCACAACACAGCAATGTTCTTTAAAGATTAAAAGCTGCTACACAAAACCCTGTTACGCAGAAGCTCACTTTCCAGACCCTTTGCATGATCCAGCACCTCGTTGGCCATATGCAGCTTAAGGTAGTTTGCCTCCAGAGATAGTTTTAACTGGATTCATTCCATTCAGAACTCCGGTGTAGCAATAAGCCACTGGACTGTGTCGACGCAGGTGCCTGTCTGCCAGTTAGCCGCAGTCCCTGGGTACGCAGTATGGAGCCTCCCCCAGGATGTCACCTCATTTGCGAGTCCCTTAGTGGTGCAAGAGAGTTTGTACGGTCAAACTGGAAGCTCACATAGTCAGATCACCATATGCCCCAGCTGCAGCCTTGCCTGGCAGTGCACAGACCAGAATATTAAATGCCAGATGGTAGAAAAAGGCTCCTGAAGAACAGCTCTTACCACAGTCAGTCAGTTACTGCAGTTCAATAGCTGTCTCATCAGTCAGAGGGCTACCGCCGCCACTGAATGTGGGCACAAGCTGGTCCCCGCAGCCCGATTTGCACAGATAAGGGCCGTATCGACAGAGCGAGCCAGGACTGACGGCTCTGTGCAGGCCGCAGCCCTGCCTGGCCAGCAGCAGCAACGCGGGCTTAAAAGTTGAACTGTTGTTTGGCAATAAAAGGGAGGCTTTCATCTCTCTTATAGCTACAGCCTTTGTCTGCGTCAGGAGAGGCGGAGTGTCTAGAAAGGAGAGGTAGCGTGAAACTTTGTGTTAGCTGTGTACCTTTAAAGCTCATAATAAAGTTGTCATGTACTTTCATCAAATCACATTGCTGGTTGCCAAGGAGCTGGCTGTATTGCATATATACACAGAACAGTGTGCCCACAATAAACTGAAATAATGTGGAAAAAACACAAAATAGTTTAACTATAAAACTGAAACAGCCTTTACATCTCGCAGCAAACATGGCCGATACCACGACCAATGAGTAAATGCAGAATTTTACAGTCACAATTCAAAAGCAAACAACAAAAAAAATAACCTTTTCAGCTGACTTACAATGAATAGTATAGTGAATTTCATTAATCAGCAGTGTATGCAGGTACATCCTAGTCAGGATTAAGGGCCAGGTAAAGCTGGAGGTGCTGAGGGGGGCAGTTATGATAAAAATACTAACAAGAGCAAACACACCATGAGAGGATGCACACAATTTCACTGTTTTAATGGCATCTGGTAGAAACAAGTCATACAATTATGCAGAGATGTACAAAGAAATATGGAGATCTAACAGGGAAGTAGAGGCTTTCTTATGAGCAGGAAGTTTTTGCTTTGAAGTCTACAAAGGACCAACTAGTCCAGAATTTGTAAGTATTATTTTCCACTTGGAAAAAAAAAATTATGAATGTTTTCGGCTTTTTATTTTTTTGGCCCCATAATGTGATAAGACCAAAGGTTTAGTCTAAGACTGGGCAACCGGTGCATGTGAATGCAAGTAGTGTTTATGTAACCGCACTTTAAGAGATTATTATTATTATTATTATTATGCCATTATTATTAGGAATTTCCATTCCTACTTTGTAAGTTAATTATCCATATTGTTATACACTGTAGCTGAGGAGCTCTGTGGAATTCCTCTGATTTCACTGACTCAATCAGCAACAAGACCTTCTTAAAACTACAAATACTACATCAACTCTGCTAAATTTGCATCCACCTGCTTAAAATTTTTGGATCCTATTTAATTTTAGGGCTGCTTTCTTTGTACAAAACTTACGCTGAATAACTCTTACAATAAAGGATAATAAAGGCTCCTTCTTTAATGCTCAAACAAATCTTAATGGATTAGCTAGGCAAACTTTTGTCCTTCCTAAGTCCATCTTGACTGTTCATTAAAAGGTTATTATTCTATAAGTATGCTGCTACCTTAGACTGACTTAATGGTTTTTATCATTTTATCTACACTGAGGCCAGAATGTGACGATAGTTGAAAAGTTATAGACTGGCTTTGCATTGCTTTGAGCGGGAAGCTTCTGTGCTTCCAGCAATGAGCTTCAGCAACTCCAATCACATAATATTTAAATTGATATTTTGACAATGCTGCATAGGACTGACTAATCCTTGTGGTTTTAATTCAATAAACACCCATTTGATGACATTATTACATTCTTATTATCCTTCAGCTTGTATCACATCTGCATTATTTTTCATTCATTCATCTTCCATAAACGCTTATCCAGCTTTACTCTGCAATCTAGAAATACCACTTTTATTAATCCTCTAAATGAGAACTTGGACCCTGTATATTTTTGCACAACCTGCACAAATGGCGGTTCAGCGCTTCTGTTCTGCAGGTCAGACAGATCTAGAGGCTCAAGATTAATGTCCTTCTCACTTTGGCATTAAACACCAGATGGAAGCGCCCTAACAGCGTTGCATTAACCACGGAGCCGTGTCAATACACCTGAGAAGAGCCGAGCTGGTCCACACTGAGCTGCAACTGGCAAGCTTCGGATCCACTGGCAGCTACACTTTGTTAGTATTTTATTCGACACACATCAGCTGCAGTGCTAATTCCCATCTATGCATGCAGCTGTCTACTATTAGCTGTACAGTAAATCGTCAATTTGTTTTTTTTAAGCCAAAGAGGTAATTCACGAAGAAATACATTTTACAGCAATTTGCTGGGTCAATCTGAGAATCCCGCTTGCAATACAGATTATTTTAAGAACTTAAGGTTCCTAAGAAATGTAGACATTTTATTTTTTATCTCGCACAAATGAAGAGGCATCATGGTGAAAGAATGAGATCCTATAACGAATGTGAATCGGCTTATTTTTAGCTGACCTTTCTGATTAATTTAAATCGATGTAATTTGACGATATATGAAAGAGTTCATTATTAACCTGATATTTTATGGTAACATTCCACTACATCTGGAGAACAGATTGATTTTCTAAAGTACAAATATTTTGCTGTTCTTATTGCTATGCCTCTGCTGTCATTTTTAGCACCAGCTTTCCTCGGGTAATTTTTAAGATAATAAAAACAAAGTTCACTGTCTGGGATACTGACTGATATATCAGGAGTTTGCAGTCTGTTTATCGCTTGTTTTCCTATGGTTGATGGATTGTAGCATGGTGTTTGCTTGACTTTCATAATGCCTTCTCGTGAATATAAAGTACTGTGTATGGAAGGTAGGGGTAGTGTCCAAAAATCCAGTTAAGAAGTATACTATAAATATGGAAAAACACGTGCGTTTAATTCATGCCAATTCACATTGATGTTTTTGTGCAATTGATTTAAGGATTTCATAGGCAGAAACCTTTTGCACCAGCCAAGAAAGTAAGCGGACAAAGTCGGAATGTTTCGTCAGTTCATCATCAAATCGAACTGTGAGCTGCTCATCAGTCAGCATGTACCTTCTGGAGATTACCCTTTCAACAGTCACACCCTACCGCCTGGAGACTCCTGTAAAATAATACTACTTTCTATGAGCCATAAACTGTTTAAAACTGCAAAAATATCACGCCGTACAAGCAACCACCCACATTTGGAATTCACTATTAGTGTTTGCCGGGGCCATTACGTTCGGTTGGCATTGCACTTTGTTATATGTGGATTTCTGGTGTGCAAATTGTGGATACATAATGTATCAGGTATTCTGCCAATCTACATTTAAAGGAGAATAATATACATGCATATATGAATCATTAATAAAGGTATTTTATGAGCAATCAAATAAGTGAACAAATAAAACACACTTAAAATAGTAACTAACCATAGTCAGTATCGGTACACTGTCACTATAGGGACATTGTATTTATATATTTGTATAATATAATGAGCTGTAGCATAAACTGAAATATGACAAACTGCAGCATGTTCCTCCCTTGTTTACTCAGTGTAAAGCAGTCGGTAAACTGTCGGCAAGCCTCTGAGTCAGCTGATGTTACCCCGCCTCGCAGTGCACTGCAGAAGGCTGTGCTCTTTTACTCCAAAAATCACCGTGTTTTGCGCAAGTCACTGCTTACAAGTTTTTTTTTTTTTTTACGTTTGGAAAAAACAATTTGTGGGGGGGGGGGGGGGGGAGAAGGGTTTGTCCCACCTTTCATCAGTAGATTGAAACAAACATGAAAGCACTTCAGGCTTAATGGCGAAAATGCAACACGATACTTTGAAGTGAAAAAGTATAGAGAGAAAAACAGCTGATGTGAAAGACTTTTAAAAACGGGGGTCACTGATGGAGTAGGAAGCTGGAAACTGCCTCAGGGCTGCTTCTTAAGTTTGTTACTTCGCGTGGAGAATGACTGAGCTCCGTGCCGCACGCTGACAGCGCATGTAAGAAGCCTTATTCCAACGTAGCGTCTAACGTGGATGCGATCCTGACACAGGCGATAAAGGCAAAAGCTGATTACAGAGGCAACTAGGAAAAACGAGGCACTAAGAAACACAGGGAGCTTTTTGTCTCTTTCACCAGGTGTATAGCTTATGACATTCACTTCTTTTTCCTTCCACAATCTTCCACAATACTCTTTTTCAGATTTCAACTTTACAGCTCGGAGGGAAGCTTTTCAAAAAGTATTGAGTTTAAGGCAGCATCAGAATACCACTATTTCAGATGAATAACACAACGGAGTTATACTCTCCGCTTATTTACAACTGAGAGAAAGCATCGCGTGTATTGAGTTTCGTGCTGTTCTTTAACAAATGTCTTAAGCCTGGGGTGAGAAGCGGAGAACTGACTAAGTCACAATCGCGCTGTTCTTTATAACACCTAAGAAGGAGACAATGACGAGGCCGGCAAAGGCGTGACCCTAAAACGAGAGGCGCATTCTATATACTGCGACTTTAGCTTGAGGAAAAGCAAATTTATATTATAATATATACGGTTTCAAACTGAAGTCAAAGAAATGTCACCAGTGAAAGACAAAAAGAAAAACATTTTTTGTCAAGCAATCATAAACTTTGGATTCAATATTAAATGGCAATCCAGTTCTGACCTTGCATATCTGTATCCCTCAAACGAGCTGTTTCCTGGTATGCTGGTAACAGCAGTAATTAAACAACATAATAAAGCAGTAGTAATAATAAGGACACTGTAACATGAGGACAGCCATAACGGGACGGATATACTTAAAATGGATATATAAGTAACATTTTAACTAGTCCCCCTTTCATTCACCTGTGTAGAATATAAACATTGGTGTTTTTTTTTTTCTTCTAGAATCTTCCAGCAAGCTAAGTGTGCCAATCTGTATGCGGAACCCAAAGCTTTGTTAGCTCTATGCAGCAAGAGTGAATCCTTCACAAATCATGACTGTTTTCATTTGGGACGTCGCTTACCTGTCTGACTAGTCAAACAATAGAAGGCCTTTTTTTGTCACTGTACAATGAACAAGTACAATGGATTTTCAGTCCATCTCACTCTCCTGTGAGACACACACAGTTGGGGTTAAGTCACTTGTTGAAGGGCGCAGTGGTGGTACGACTGGCTGCTGATTACAGGATATGTACCAGCAATATTCCGATCATAGGTACAGCGTCTTATTCCACAGAGCCACATGTCGCCACACAGAGAGAGTAGCATCACATACACTCGGTCATGCCAATACACAAGAAAGTGAATGTCCTCAGTGCGGCTCTGAACTGCTGAGAATCTATGGAAAGATTTCTGACATATTAAGGCTGCTGTCTCAGTAAGTGGTTGCTGTCCTCTCACAAGGACACAGGAGAGAATCATCGTGGTGACTGAGTTCGGAATAAAGGCCAACAACCGAAAACTATAGTATGTAGCACAAGCAAGAGTAGGACATTCGGTGATCATACCTGAAAGCAAAGGGTACTGGTGGTAAGTTTACAGAATTACAAGAATCTGGACAGGAATGTTGTGTAATGCACATTCAGTCATTCAGTGCAGCAGCAAACATAAACCTTTACTGAAGATTTTCACATACTAAAAATAGCAGAAACTTGAGGTGTTAAGAGGGACCCTGACTTAAGAGCTGAACAGCCTTGCTTAGATTCCTTTGAATAGTATTTTGATGGTTCCCATTGAACCTGGACAATAGATGAGATCCTTCAGACATCCTGATGAGCGGGAGTTCACTGTGGATTCACTGATCCATATGTGGATGAATTTATGCATAGATGTATAACCAAAATGTTAAAGGAATTTGAGGATTTTTTTTGTTGTTGCTTTTTTGGATATATGAGAGAGTAGCATCACATACACTCATGGAGGCTTTTTCTGTGGTGGAAAAACAGGCATTTGCTTCTTCAACTGTGAGTCACACAGGTGATATTTTTTATTTTGTTGCTCCTATTTATTTCTTCAGCACATCCTGCTACATCATCAAACTGCAGAGGTGGAGTCCCGTCCAGCACAGGAAAAATGAGATGCGACAGACACGGCTGGAAGCTCTAAAGGATGTTCCTCTCCCTGAAGACGCCCACAGGTTTGTTTGGACAGAGGTCATACACATTTTGATTGTTTCAGTGTTTTGATTTAAAAAAAAAAATAGAGAGTTAAAATTGAACACTAAAACTGAAAAATTATAACAAGCCCAACCAGGCTGCAAGAAGCTTCTGCGTCATCATCAGAGGTCACGTCTGGATTATTTCCTTCTTGTTGTTGGGATTTTTTGGGGTCATACCTCCCCCAGCCTGGAGCTAGAGAGGCAGCAGACTGTAATACTGCAAGCTGTTTAAGGTCCTGCTGATTAAGTTTGCTTGGAGAACTACTGTGCTCTACACAGCCTATTATAGCCTACAATTTTTCTTTTTTCATTTTACACATTTAGGGTTTCCATCATTTGTAGGGTGACTGAATAGAAGCATCTGCCAGTTTCTCATAATAAGAATCTGAGCACTGCATTCTCTATAACAGTGGAAGCAGCTCTTTGCAAACAGCCTGGAAATCTAACCCATGAACACGTCGTAACTTGGTGCATACGGGCACCCAAAACGAGGGTTGATTTAAACAACAATATTCAAGTTTCAACAGGAAACAACATAGTTAAGAAATAAGTGTAATGCATGCAGGTATTTGAATAAATGAAGCACGCTATTCGTATGTTATACACAGCACTGCTTAATAAGGTATGAATAGAGCTTACAAAAATATAATTTTATCTTATATCATAACCTTCCTGCGATAACTTAATACTCCCAATGAAACTGAAAATACCATTACCAGAACCATCCATCTATCCATCCATTTTCCAAACCGCTTATCCTATTGGGTTGCGGGGGTTCCGGAGCCTATCCCGGAAGCAATGGGCACGAGGCAGGGAACAACCCAGGATGGGGAGCCAGCCCATTGCAGGGCGCACTCACACACCATTCACGCACACATGCACACCTATGGGCAATTTAGCAACTCCAATTAGCCTCAGCATGTTTTTGGACTGTGGGGGGAAACTGGAGTACCCGGAGGAAACCCCACGACGACATGGGGAGAACATGCAAACTCCACACACATGTGACCCAGGCGGAGACTCGAACCCGGGTCCCAGACCCAGGCTAATCAATATTTAGCACCTGCACTGAATAAATAATCTGAATAAATAATTCATAATTCATCAGTATAACAATAGAAAATCATTACTTTGTCAATGATATCTAAAACCTACCTACTTGACGTGGGGGCAGAGGAGGGGTTTCACAGCAGGTGGAGGGGGGGGGGGGGCGAAAGGGGGGTGTTCTCAGTAAAATGTTGCAGTGTGCCTGTTATCAAAAGGGGCATCTGGTAAAATTTGCCGTGAGGATCCCCCTTTGTAAATTTCACAGTGGGCCTCCGGCTGTGATTGGCTCTGTGCCCCCCCCGGCTCCTCCACTACTGCCTAAAACCTATTACCCTATTACCTAGACCAGAACTCAGTGATCCTGATGTACTCAATTTCCTACCGTATGTGATACATGGCCTTTGAGGCATATTATAAATGATACAATGAGGAATACAATGAATCATTAAAACAGCACCATAGAGACCGAGCAGTGTCCCCAGAGTATCCCATGCAGGAGTATCTCCCAATACTCCCAATATAACCATTGCAATGTTTAGGCAAAAATATGTGGCAGTGAAAAAAAAAAAAACATCAAATAATTATGAGGTGAAATTACATCACCAGAAGTAGGACATTCAGGGCGAAACACAAGAAGACTGGATTCTGTCATATCAAGTTTAGTGTCTCCTGTTCATGTAGCATGGGAAAATGTTATTGAACTCTCTTTTTTGTAATAAGTACATAAGTAGACACCGAGGTATGTACTGTACTGATGGGATTTTGTCACACAGAGAGTACATCATTACAGCCATATTCTTGGCCGCTTGACATTTGGGAGGTTAAATCGTCTCCTCATCCCAATTGACATAAAGAAATGATAAACAGATTGCAGATATAATTACAGTCTTCAGCAGCACTTTAAAATGACCAGCCAATGCTTCAAAAAAGTTGTTCAGTTATAAAAAAAAGACAAAACAGAACGTAAATATTGACTTCTTGTCTGTCACACATAATACATTATACTACTGAACAAATGACGAACTGGAATTATTCCAGAAGTTGGGAAAAATACTGCACCAATTACTTCTTATTACTTTCCATGTATTTTTTCCCCATTAATAGGGACATAAAAACGTTGTACAGTACAGTTGAGTGAGTATGTTGAGCTGTGTGGGAGGGTCCAAACCTTTGCATGCTTTGGTAAGGTGGTAAGGTCGTTGGCCCTTAACCAAATCAAGAGATATTGCTCCTGTTGTAAATATTACAGTAGTCTGCCTTTAATGTTCATATATAGGTCACTTTAGATGTTACAATGACACTGTTTATTAAAAAAAATCCCTAGAGTACATACAGTACATATGTACAGGATATACAGCCATGGAAAAAATTAAGAGACCACATCATATATATTACTTTTAATCTGTATTTTTAGATCCTGGTTTAATCCAGATGGCTACGCTGAGCGGCAGGTGGCTTCTAGGCTCAAAATTTCTAAGACAGCAGTGCACAAGAACTAGGTGAAGCAGGAGATACTGGGAATGACCAGAAACCAGTCAGGTAAAGGGCAGAAGCGACTTGCCGGAGATGACTGTCAACTTATCCAACAGGACCTCATGAATCGGAGGATGACATCAAGTGGCCTTCAAAAAGAATGGGAAACATTAAGTGCAGGTGTGAAGTGCACTGCTAGGACAGTTCATATCAGGCTCCTAGAAGCAGGATGAAGACCCATAAAGGAAGGAAGAAGCCCTTCATTAATGGGAAACGGAGAAGAACCACACACACACATATGTGTGTGTATGCATATATATATATATATATATATATATATATATATATATATATATATATATATATATATATCTTGTATGAAATATTTAATTGTTAAATTCATGTGTGAAGAGGAACAGTCTCAGAATTCATGAGAATCAAAAAGAGACAGACTGCATCAGCAAAGAGGAACAATGGCTTCAAGTCAAAGCACACCAACAGGGACTGACAAACCATTAACAGGATAGTTGTTAAACACCACAAAAGTACGGCCTCACAAATGACCATAGATCAGAATCTGCACTTTTCTCATCTATTCTCTACAAAAGCTGCATGTTGCGACCTTCACAAAGCTAGAATAGATGGCAAGGTCTTTGGTTTGGAGAAAGCCAAAGGAAGCCATTCAGCCCACAGTGTCTGCTGGTACTTACAGGTAGCTTGTGGGAGTCATTAGGTTACTTTGCATGATTGTGTAATGGATAAGGAATATGAGTCCATTTACAGGGCCCAGGTGCCCTGAAGGTGCAAACAATATTCCCTCATGAAGTTCACATAATCCCATCCATCCCATACACACTGGTAAACAAAAGCAGTTTCGTGAAGCCAGGATGACGCATAATGCCTCCCCTCACCTCCTGTCACCAGATCTACACATCTATATACAACATAGTCAATGAAAAATTGCACAAAAAGAAATCGAAGTTCCAGAGTGACTTCCAGTAATACATTAAAAAAAATGCAACTCTGGGTTAAACACAGAGGCATTAAGAGAGACACAGTAGCTCAATGACTCTTATTGCTGCCTTTCTACACATAATGGGTTTGGGGGTTTGACTATGTGGAGTTCATAGGTTCTCCTCATGTTTTTTGGGTTTTCTCCCACAATCCAAAGACATGCCATTAACTCACATCTCTAAATGTTGTGTGTTTGTCTATGCTCTGTGATGCACCGACATCCCATTCACGGTGTAACCAATGTGTTGTAACCTACGCTACTTGAGATCTAGGCTCACCCCACAATGATGACCAAGAAAAGCATTGGGGAAAATGAATATACACTAAACTTACATTTAGTAACTGTATTAACAATCATTTATATTGATAAAAAATGATTCTCTTTTTTAATAATAAAAAAAAATGTACATCTGAATATTAACTAAAACATCAACTCCTTTTTTGGGGCTGTCTTTCGGCTTAAAATCAGGAAGTGGAAACTTCTTGAATTGAGCTGTAATATGTAACTGCGATGACAACTTCCACAGTATGCTATCACTGACTTATCCCTAAAATTTCTCCGCTTGCACAAGCCTTGTATAAAGTCTGATGCACTCGTGCTAGAGAGAGCCTGTAATCTCCTGTTTATTCAGCAGCACATGCTCGAGCAATGTCACTGAGGTCGTGGGGACGCTACTCCGTCTGCCCATCTTTCCTGATAAGGGCCCTGGCGAGTGATGCCAGTTCTCAACTGCAAGCGGCAGCAGTGAAAGAAATGAACAAACAGCAGCTGGTCTTCAAGAACTGAAGGACCTCACGAGGAAGAGGATCCTCTCTCATTCTGTGCAGCCAGTGAAGACTGACGGAGGACACCCTGCCAACCAGTGATGCCAGTATAAAGGACAGATCCGAACCCTCTTATCAATACATATCAAATAGAAATGTTACGTATGTCAAGAGCAAATGGCAGAGTCGGCCTCACACTTCCAGGGTTGTGGGTTTAATCTCCATCCGATACTCTCTGCACGTTTGCCCCATATATCTGCAGGTTGCCTACTGCACTTAAAGAACTTGCAGCTGGTAGAAACAGAATCTACAAATTGCCCAGAGTGTGCGATTACGTAAGTGGCCCGTGATAAACTGGCATCCCACCGAGGGCACCCCATCTCGCTGCTTTGAGAAAAGAAAAACAGGAAATACTTTTTAGATTGGGCCGCAAGAACAACCTGCCTCTGGACACAAAATAGACATCAGTCAGGCATCACTGTCCTGGCAGAAAGTGCCAGTGCAGATTATA
The DNA here is from genome assembly GCF_023856365.1 of Brienomyrus brachyistius. Taxonomy (NCBI): domain Eukaryota; kingdom Metazoa; phylum Chordata; class Actinopteri; order Osteoglossiformes; family Mormyridae; genus Brienomyrus; species Brienomyrus brachyistius. The sequence goes on along the minus strand of NC_064537.1, from coordinate 19,237,421 downwards.
AGGTCAGTTTGTACATACTGGGAGTGCATGACCACCATAAAGGGAGCAGCACATTACAGAGATACATTCAGAGAGCAAGGTGACTCCGGGAAAGATTGCTGTGTAGATAAGAGGAATGTGGTTTCTTTGAGTCAGCCTCCAAGTCTGAATTGATTTTCTGAAAGGGCATCCAAACAGTATTACTCAATTTCAAGTTAGCGTGAGGACTTTGAAAAGGTATGCCATGTCAAAGATATCAAAGCCAAAATAAATGCGTCAGACAGGGACTCGCTTTCGCACAAAACCATTAAGCTCCTGCCGCTTCTGTCCAAGGCCTCTGGAGTACCGACTAAACACATCCCTGCTTATCTGAAAACACCTGTTCAGAAGCTGCATGAGCTACCTGCAGCATGATAGTGATCTTGAATAAAAAACAGCAAATCACTGACTCTACATAAGAAATATAAAGTGCAATGATATAAAACTGACAAACAAAAGCAAATTTCCAAAATTTTTTATGTGACTTCATGCACATTGGTTGCATGCAGTCTCCATGCGCATTGCATGTAATATGTACGGTGGTAGACGCATATTAGGCAAAAAAAAGGCTAATTAATCCAAGACTGTAAACTGAACAAAAAAAAACTACTTTAATGCAGCATTAGCCTGTGCTCATGTGTACATGCTAATGCTAAAAACAAAGACGAAACCTCAAGAGCCAGACAAAAGAACCATTGCAGTTCATACAGACAAGTCAGGATTCTGTTGTTTTATCTCATAACTCCTAGTAAGTCTGCTTCTATAGATATAATGCAATTTATGCTGCCGTTTAGGTTCTGTAATATACCAGTCATCGGTCTCCTTATTGGGTTAATGTCTTAAGCATAATTGTTTGTTGTGTCTTTCCCCTGCAGACAAGATAGAGGAGGGCTATCCGACTGGCAGAAAGTGGCAGGTATACCGTCAAGGAGCCGAACGTCCAGGTACGATACAAACAAAACACAAAGAGGTTGTTTTACAAAACCAAGTAGCACCATGGCTAAACGAAGATGAAAAATTATACAAACAAACTGGTTTTAGCACCATGGCTAAACGAAGATTAAATATTAAAGAAACAAACTGGTTTTGGCATTTAACAGTCTTCTGGGCACACATAAAGGAAGACATACTGTACACACACCATTTTCATCTGACCCCCATTTAATGATTCATTAATTATATGCTTACATCATTATTTAAAAAGCGTATGTAAAACAAGACTGGCAAAATTGGCATTAATGTGTTTCAGTTGTTCGATATATATTTTTTAAAATTACAACAGTGCCCCATCCATTTTCCAAACCGCTTATCCTACTGGGTCGCTGGGGGTCCGGAGCCTATCCCGGAAGCAATGGGCACGAGGCAGGGAACAACCCAGGATGGGGGGCCAGCCCATCGCAGGGCACACTCACACACCATTCACACACACATGCACACCTATGGGCAATTTAGTAACTCCAATTATAATGTGGGTAATTTTCATCTCATTTTCCATGCCTAAGAGTTTGGTGCAAAATCATTCAGGGCATCAAGAACAGAACAACATATGGACATTTACCAGCTTCTCAGACCTCACCTGAGGTCTGTGCTTATGAATTTACCCTTACAAAGGGCATTAGAGAATACTGGGATCAGTGACAGTTTAACAAATTGGAATCAGTTCAGGAAAATAGTTCTGGGGACACATGAACCAAAAGAGGCAGAGGTAGACCGGCGTTTGTGAAGACCCTCACGCTGCATGCCACGAAACTAACAGCCAAGGATGGGGGTGATAAGGCTGTGGTTTGTGGCGTGAGAGAATCATCAATAACGCGACAAAGTGTTTGACGGTAGTTGTTGTGTATGTTGTTATTAAAAGTGGTGTAACCACTTATTGAGTTTCTGTGGGAAACCGCTTATTTACACCTTAGGTACTGGCTGTTGCATAGGTGTTTTTACTAAATCAATGAGATATGTTCTAGAACTGAATTTTGTATGCTCTTGCAGGTTTTTTTTTCATTGTAATGTGCAATTTTGATTGGCCATCTAATGAAATCCTTTGTCAAAACTACACAAACACACAGCGAAAGGCAGAGCCCATTCTCACAGTATTGTAAGAACTCTGTTACTAAAATTATACACTGGCGTTCCCTGGAATCCACAAATGAAGGCCACAGGAAAACATATGTACACAACACACACACACACATATACACTCTATACATGCTTCTCCTACTAACTTTACATTAAAGCCTTATCCACTCTTGGGCAATCATTGAACTATGAGGAAGGGTCCAAATGTCAAAATGTTACAAAACAGGATGGAATTTTGTGAGTGAGCAAGTGTCGTTCAGGCCTCCACCCGCCTTTCAACTGCAGCCAAAGGAAAATATAGAAGGTATATTTGTAAGTGTAACTGCCCAAGCTGAGCTAAAAATAAACAAAAGGGGAAAACAGGAAGCAGCCTCTGACTCGAAGCTACAGTGGTAGCTTATTACAGACACCACTGAGCCCAATGTCACTGGCCGGAAGAACCAAAAAACCACTTTTATTTATACATGTTACTGCAGGCTAACCACTGTTATTCACCGCCTTCCAAATTAGGCTTTGAAACAAGGTATGCAGGTTTCGCTCTCATTCATCGGATAACTGCAATACATCATAATCTTAGTGTCCAGGGTCATTTGCAATTCTATCCTTCAAAATACAACTTCAGGAAACTGTGTTACTGTAAACCAATTACATGTGTGGCTGAGGAAATCGCATAGATATCAGAACCCTTTGGTACTGCTGGTTAGGGGAAAGTGGTTAAAAAAAAAAACTGAGTGAATGACCCAAACTAAAGTAATAAATGAAGCATAGATGTCACTCCAGGCAAACAAAAGCCAAACAAAAGTTCCTCCTCCCCCGTGATTCAGGCCTGAAATTTATCAGGAGTCTGAATGGGCATCTTTGTTAGACGGGTATCATTAGCAGTGTAAAGGTACTTTTGGCTGGATACGAAAGTGGAGGATCCACCCAAAAGCCACCAAATCCCATCCGGAGTCCGCGTCCCACCTCCCGACTGTTCAGACATTTATACATTTTAATGAATAGTATACTGAGGTGAGCCACATAGAAGGGCTTTTCAAAATGTGTGTAACCAATCAGAAGTTGCAAGGCATAAAACACAACCCCAGATCCCTGAACATGTGACATTATGACTTTAACTGATCACCCTACAGCTGGGAGGAACAGCGTGCAAAGAGAGTCTGTTTATGTTTGCTTTGCTTCCAGGACTCGGAGCCTCATCTTAGTTAAACAGTTTTGGTGCCAGGGCCCCCTCACACCAGGCCGCAAACCAGCTAAGCCAATCCACGCTCTACCTGTTTTCATCCTGTTTACACATGAGCAATTGTACATCCGTCATTTTTTGATAAATACTAGAAAAAAAAAACACAATTTCTGTTGTTATGCAAATTTAATGACTAATTTCACTAAACTGTAGTTTATATATAAGTGATTCTATTTATTGCATATATGCTTTATATGAGTAAGATAAAAATGTAGGGGACAAATAATCCGTGATCCTATGGAGGAGTAACAATTAATTTTACAATCAACCTTAATTGTTCGCTTACTAATTTTAATAAAACGGATTCGTTTGCATTATTCAATTAACTGTTCCACTTCGGTAAACAAGAATTCTCTTACCAATCCCTGTAAAAAAAAAAAAAAAAAAGTTGAATGTTGCACATTAATGCAATTTCATAATCAAGTTGTGAGAAATCTACATTGTTACACTTCAAAATACAGTTACGATTAGCAACAGATAAAAGATAAGCAGCTATACTCTTATAAATGTAGTGTATGTGTATAACACAGATAAAGCAGAAGTTTCCATTAAAATGCCACAACACATTTTTACCGGACATAACAGTGAACAAATAACTGGCCAATGAAACCCTCAGAAGATGTTTTTATTGTCTGAAAGCTGACCTGCCATCATAGAGGTCCCTACTTGTTTGTGCCAATTCAGGTGGCAATTACACGCAGGCCATAAGATCAGAACCTGTGTTCTCACACAGCACTGCAAAACTAACCTTGGAGCAAGGCCTACTGGGACCGACAGCGGGCGATGGTATCAGAAGCGCCCATTTACCTCACAATTATATCAGATGTAGTTGCGTATAGTGGTGGAAATGAGTTTTACAGCATGGTTGTTCAATTTAATCCAGGTTATATCACCCCAGATTTGTACAGAGGTCACTCATAAATGATACCATACAGGTGAAATGCTTTTATCCTAATTGCACAATCGGGAATAAAATAGTTTTTTCATAGTGGAGAGATTGGAGAAACTCTGTTTTGACCTTGACATTGAGCTTCTATTTTCTGAGACACCTTCTTTCATTTAATGTAACACTGTCACATTCCACGGGGTTCAGTTCTTATACTGCAATCTACACATTACCCACCCCCAATCTACACATTACCCACCATCAATTTTGTCATATTTCAACAGAAAACTCACTATCAAAGTTACTTTTTGAATTGATTAACGCAATAATTTGCTTTGAATATCGTTCCTGGCAAACATGTTGTGAATATGGACCTGCTTGGATCAGTGTATCAGAGATCCATGCTTTGGTCATCTACAAGGAAGCAAAACAGAAATGACCCTCCTCCAGGCCTCGCCTTTAACATTCTTCATGCACTATTTATACTTCTCTAATACCAATAAATAAAAAGCACAGTACTAGTCTGCTTTACTCCAATTCCAAAATTCAGGCATTTTCTCACAAGACATTTGAATAGCAGCATTAACGTAAACGATTTGATGCTGAGTCTGTATTTTACAACTCTGTACAGTCTTCGCAGTCAGATTACCAGTGTCATTTTTAATGCCCTGATTAATCAGAATTCATGATTAATATGAGAATAAGCAGTGGCCCTTTCAGTATATTACACTACTTAATATCAGTTTAAATGGAAATCATTACCATATATAATATCTGGTAATCAGTTTAAAGGATGAAAATATATGATAAATATTTTAAAATGACAGCAGCTGACTAGTGGGTGCCCTGTATTCATCTGTTTCCGAGTTGGTTAGCACACCGAGGACGTTACCACAGTGCTCAGGTCCAGAGGTCAGTATAAATCCGCTACAAGATTCAACCACTGCTGAAGTTAGCACTCGTTCACGGACGCAGTGACATATAGAAAATCCGACTGTTATGGTCCACTGCAGATGAGAGATAAGCAAGGTCACACACAAGCAGAGTATTGTCCCAGTGAAATCTATATCAGTGTCACCAAACACCAAAGTATTTCTGCTCCCACTGAAACCGCACCTCTTAATTAGCCTTCATTTTTTTCCAGCAGCTCCGCTAGTCAATGCTCATGATGATGTAGCTATCCGACGACATGCCTGCTTCAAGAAGCATGAGCTGTGTCTTTTTGCAGCGCCAACAATGGAACGATTTAATATAGCATAACTCCCGTCACTTGATTTGTTAAAGATACATGTTCCCAAACATACATTCAGAAAATAGCTCTGCTGTTGTTTGACAAGGCCCATATTTTAAAACCCTCCATTAAAACATCAATCAGCTGCCGTTAACGTGAAGCCTCTGTAAATGGCCTGTTTGTATGTATGCTCGAAGAACTGGAACTATTTTAGGAGGCGGTAAAAATCCACATTGGTCTGGAGAAACCAGTGCATAAAACTGGAGTATTTAGAGATACCGGTTTTCTCCGACCTCTAACAGATATGTCACTCTCTACAACCCTTGTGCAAGCAACATAATCCCAAGGCTATAAGGGCCATCACATTCGCACATGAACCATTCATTACTGCTGTTTCTTTTGTCTTGCAACTCCTTATGTCTCTTCAGATTAATTGGTCGCCCATATGCAGACCTGTAATTTTCCATTAACCACTATAAATGCTCTTCAACCTTCCTATTTACCATAAAGACTTCACACCTGTGCGTGAGGTTAGTGATGGAAAATGAATGCAGCCCCGAGCACATTCATACTGTTCAGAAAATCATACAAATGACTCTGAATTGGATGCAAATTGAGAACAATAACCCTGATAACTACATACACTGGATAATTTATGTAGGAAGACCTCTAGATGTCATCCCAATTACCCTGTAAGGATGACCAATTCAAATAACCTGCAGTAATATTTTAATAAGTTCTGTTTAGACAATCGGCAGCACTCAAATGAGATGTTTACTCAACTCAACATCATGACTTTACAACAGGATAGTGTGCAGAGTTATGCTCTTATTTTAATGAGCATTTCAAAATAATAATGTAACAGAATCACCTTACATGCAAAATGCATTAATCAATCTCTCTTTAGCTGATGATTTGTACAGACAAAATGAGGGAATTCTGAACCCACTGCATTTTTAATGTTTTCTGACATGTGTGTGTGCTTAACAGTTCAAAGAAGCATTGAAGGCACACAAAGACTTTTTGTGAGACATTTCCTTGTTTCCTCACCCTAATTCTTGCTCTGGACTGATAAGATCTCAGTCCTACAAACTGTAGAGCCCCCACTGTTGGGCCATTAAAACAGACGTAAAGAATACATTTTAATGAGCCACCTTGTCTAGTTTGACATCTACATCTGAATGAAATTCACCTTTTTGTGCATTCGTGTGTGTGTGTGTGTGTGTGGTTGTGTATTTTGTTGCACTTGCATTAGTACAGAGAATAATAGAAAATGCACAAAAATTAGGTTTCTGGACATTTTTCTTTAGGGGAATCACTGGACACTATTTTAGGTGATTAATTAACCTTTATCATTACTTGCATTTGGCAACGGTGATGCAAATGAACGCGCAATTACAGTTTAGAGTACAAATCAAACTCAGTTGTGTAAATAAACGAAGAGGTTATTCATTTGCTGCATATATGCCGTATTGGATCTAATCATTTCGAGGGAGACAGATCGGATTGAGATCTTAACACTTTTTATCATTAGTTTCAAGGTTTTTGTTTCTATTCGATGAACTTCCATTATTACGCTGTATTCTTTCAGCAACGTGAACCATGTTTTTTTCCCCCAGTCACTCTGAATTGTACTAAATATTAATCCTCTGAACTGCTATCCACATACCATTCTCTTGTGCCAGAGTTGGGTGCACAGTTATGTGCTCTGTGTCACAACTCATCTCAGAGAAGCAACCAGCCAAGGCAATAAATTCTGATCCAATCGTTGTGTATTCTGTTACTGCTGTCCTTTAGTAAGACAGCCGGCCTCCCACTGGTTGGTCTGTACAGACGTCGGTCTAGACACTTTGAAATTCTGTTGTGTGAAGGACAGTCATATGAGCACCTGGGCCCTGGTGTGATGCAACCTGCTACTTGAGACCACAGACCTCATTACTCCTAAAAACTAAATGATTACTATTTTAAATGTTTTTTTTTCACCATATTATTAGTTTACTACTCAACAGTAAAGTTTTGCTATAGAATAGTTATTTTTTTATATAATTATTATTTATACCAACTAGGCGCGGTCTTTGTTGGTCTTATTGCTAGTTCCTGTAATCAGCAGCCTATCATTTCGAAAAGTAAAAATCCCGTAGCTTTCGTGCTTAATAACTGACATTACAGAGCAAATAACCAGGCAATCTATGCAGTATACAAACACCAGTCTGCTCTCATATATTTAAACCGCGGTTTAAAAAAAATCACATTCCCCTAGGATTAGATTTGACTTTTTAGAATATACCGTTAACATTTTCGCAGTCTGAAATAAATGTTTATACTGTAATATGTTTATTTCCAAAGAAACTGCCATGCCTTTTATACTGCCGTATACAATATTTTATAGGCATATATCGAATTTCATTGATTTTACATAAATATTGTACTTTATAAGTATTTTTGTATGTCAAATGAAACATCAGTTGAGTAGTCAGTGAGAATTTCCAGACTCAAGGCGAGAATGTCTGCTATTCTGAGGAATGAAAACTGAACAGTATGCTTTATACACATAAAGTAAGTTAAATACTCATGTGTTTGACTTCCTCAGACTTATTATATATCGAGTCATATTTAGTGATAAAATACCATACCTGCTGCCTCTCCAGTTTACAGATGTACTTAATAAGCAGACGCTATGCCCCCTGCTTCGGGTGACGCCGCTGCAGCGGAGCACGAATCTCTCAAACATGTGGCGACCATTTTACTTTTGTATTTTCTTTTGGGTCACATCAAAATGAATATGTGGGAGGTTCAGACGGAAAGGACTATTTTTCAATATAATATAAAGCCGAATTTTAAAAATGCAACCCAACCGCTGCTGCAATATTGTTACTGTTACACATATACATTTAGTCTTTTCCCCCCCACTATATTTATTATAATACGCCCCCTTGTCGCAGTAACCGGAACTGCAGGACGGATGAATTCAGGAGGAAAAAGGCGTACAGTCCCAGACTGTTACAGCCTTTTTTATGCTACTATCGCAGCCTGTATGCGGATCCAGCCAATCTCGACCCTGTGACGTTCAGTAAAGGCTGGATTTAGAAGGGCCCATCATAATATTTAACACACCCACCCAGCTTTAAACAGCAAAAGCACTAGTTCGCCAGCGGTGTCGGTTGGTGCAGCTTCTAGGCAAAAGCAAAAGAAAACATCTGCACCTGCTGAAACGTCTCTGAATTTTATTATTTTAGAGCTTTATATGTGTATAGTTTGTTATATATTCCTTGTGCGTCCTGGTTTCGTGGTTGGGATGGGTGGATCTTTTTTCTGCTATTAAAGCAGCCAACGCGTTCAGATTTAGCTCTCATCGCTTCTCCGTGTAGCTCAGTGATTTCTGATTTTGGTATGTTTTGTACAATATTTCCGTGGACTTTCGACAGGACGGCGGCGTCTTCGCGTCGCCGTGTACATCCATCTGACCTATTTGAAGAATAAGCCGTTTTCTTAACATATGCTTTCTTCTCAACTGCGGCTTGGACAAATGCCTTTGGAGTGTTCAGGCGAAATGAGAAGGTCTCTTCAGCACTGCAGCATACAGGTTTTGAAGATGGAGCACGGCTATCAAGACCAAGATAATACATTTTATGGATATTTTTTCTAAAATATATATTATATTTCATCCTCAGTGCCAGTTATCCTGTGCATTTAATTCGGAATTGAGCAAAAATATAAACAGTAAGTTATTTAGGTCAGGAGTTCGTGGTGAATCTTCCCCGGCGTTACATTGATATAGCCTTGTATCATACCTGACAACATCTATTTTTTTCCAAAGCAAAAATAAAAGCACAGCCTTTCGCTTTACATGGATTTCTAAATTATGCGACGGATTATTCTGGAGTCGAACGCTGATACCTTTATCCAACCTTGCAAATGAAGACAGCGAACGTTTTAACCCGAAATTTGATCAGATCGCAGCTAATTTAATAAATAGGGCTTGTAATGTATTGAGCTTTCTTATTTACACCTCGATTCGGGTTAATCGGTACTTGCATTTGCTGAGAGTGGTAACTATGAAGATGATCCTGTTTCGCAAATTCCGAGTGTTGATCCTCATGGTGTTCCTGATAGCGTGCACCATGCACATCATGATTGACTTGTTACCAAAGTTGGAGAGACGAGCGGCCGGACCCAGCGCCGGCAACAGCGCCTGCTCATGCTCCCACAGACCGAGTGAAGAACCGCAGAGTTGGGGTAAGCAGCGGCTTAGACCGGGAGCCGAATCGGGCTGGCCTAATAAGCATACTTTAAGGATACTGCAAGATTTCAGTAACGAGCCCAGTTCCAATCTCACCTCGCATTCCTTAGAAAAGATCACGGGGCCCGGGGATAAAACTGAGACTTTTAAAAGACTGGAGCAATACGCACGAAACGAAGAGAGCAAGAAGCACTTCATCCACAACGCTGGAGCCGAGAGTGTACCTGTCCAGGGCTTCTCTAGACTGTCATCCCTCTTTGAGCAACCTTTGTACAAGATCCCCCTGCCGTCACTGACAGACGAAGACACGTTGTTTAACGTCAATACAGACATCAGATTCAACCCGAAAGCTGCTGAGGAGCAAGAATGGTAAGAACGGATCATGTGTCCTTTGTAGCTGTTAAATTGTATCACCTCTTTATTGAATTGATGTAACTGTTAAATAACAACAAAACAGTAACTTAGAGGACATTTTAAGTACATGATCAAGGTACATGCAGTGGAGTAACCATAACTGTTCTGACTAATTTAATCACTCGTGATATATAGTCATTTTTTGTAGAAGAAGGAACTTTACTCAAAAGATGCACTAGCCGAAAACGAACTACTTATAAAAAACAAAACACTTAACACGTATAACATCAGTACATCAGTAAATAGTTTTCTGTCTGATAGTCTTGTTTAGATGTTAAAAGTAATGTATAGGAGTTAAATCCTTCGCCAGACATGTCAGCAGGATGACGAAGATGACGGATAACGCTGTGAACATCTGTGTAATATTCTTTTGAAGGTGTAAACCTGTAATTCCACTTTTGTTTTTGCAGTTTGTATGTTTTCTGATTTCAATGTTTTTCAGTCTTCCATAATCTTATGACGTTTTTTTTTTTTTTTAAATCAAGAACGAGTATCCTTGTCCGACGACCAAATGTTATATTTTCAGACTTCGATCACAAGTTCCGTATCTCCATGTGGGCTTTGAGGCTATGAGAATGACGTATCCCAGAGCTGCTGAAATTGCCTCGAGATGGAACTCAAATGTTAATTAATGTTAGTTTACATATTCTTGCCTTTGCTCTGCCCATATTTCATTTCTTTTTGCTGGTCTGTTTCTTTCAGGCAGAATGAAGGGCATAAAGAAGAATTTAGCCCTACTGGGGAATCGTCTGTAGACACTTATCCAAACTGGCTGAGATTCCACATTGGAATTAATCGGTATGAACTGTATGCTAGACACAGCCCAATCATGGATGCTCTGCTGAACGATCTGGTCACTCAAAGAATCACCAGTGTCGGTAAGTTTTTTTATGTTGTACTCTGGCTTGTCTTCCCTTTTTCTTCAATTTCTATGGCTTTTTACATGTAACAGTTTAGCCATTGTTTACTCATGTGCAAATCCTGTGTACTGTAAATAAACGATCGACGTCGGTACATTCAGATTCCGCGAGGTTTCACTTTTGCGTACCGGTTTCAAGACATCACATTTCACAACATATCTGTGGGAGAGGAAGAGGCAATAAAACAAATGAGGATGAAACGGCTCGGCGTGTCACAATGATCTTTTATCGTTTCGCTTGTTACGCAGGCTTCCCAGACAGCACAGTGACAATCGGTTCGACCCATGAGGATTTTCTGAATGGCTGCAGATCAATATTAGCTTTCAACCTGTCATTTTATGCATGTCGTCTTCAGATTTGTTCTCGAGCTCATTTATTCTGCATGTTTTCTGTCAATTAGCTGCACATGCTGAGAGAAAAGTCATACACTGGTACAGTATTCTGGGGTGATGCTTTGTACAACAGCTATTTTAAGGTCTGGATTGTCATCGCATTGAAAACCATAAATACGTAACACAAACATGACACAGTGGACATCTGGTCTTCTGACTAAAGAGCTAAATTGCTGTATGTATTACATATCAACAAACTCACTGCCACTTACTCTGGACCCCAGAATTCAAAGCACATTTGTTCTAATGTCTTTATTAAAAAAAAGAACAAGATAGAGAGAGACTGCTTTTAGATTCCAAGCACAATAATTGGCTTGGCCCCATGAAGATTGGGGGAGATAGGAATGTAGGCATTTTGGCTGATGCATCATTTCCAGCTGAATCAGGAATTCATGAATTCACCTTGGTGCAATATAAATGTAGGAATTTCCTTGCAGATCTGTACTAGTTTATTTTTTAGACTTTAAGCTATTCGGGTAACGTGGATATTCTTGGCATGATATGTGTGTGTGTGTGTGTGTGTGTGTGTGTGTGTGTGTGTGTGCAAGCAAATTGAAAGGCTGGTGAATTGCACCTGCCAAATTATCATTTCCCTCTGTCTTCATCACAGGAACCATGGGCTGAAACATCATTGAAATGAAACAAATAATTTGATTAATTGTGAGACAAACCTACAAACGAAATAATTTCATAAGCTACAAACATATATACTGTATGTCACGTGAAAAATTGTGTGTCCCTAGAGTGGCACAGCATCCTGTGTATTATGCAACTGTGGCAAAACAAAAATGCACCAGCTTTGCATAAGTCACGACATTAAGAACAGCTACAGCGATGTACCACACTGGCTATTAATTATTTTCAATTATATGGTGAATGTAATTAATTCTAAGAATTAATGGGCCACACGTAGGTTTATTTGTTTGTTTGTTTTTTTAAGAATGTGTTAGATGACTTTTTTGGAATTCTTTGATGACCTGCAGTTACAGTTGTTAATTAAAAACAAAATGCGAAGCGTACAAGAGAGACAGCAAGGACGGTGAGTGAATTATCACAAAACAAAAAAGCAAAACAAAACAAATACAGAACAATAAAAATGGACGTGTACCTGCAGGGTTATTCACTCACGTGAGTAAAGTTATGGCTAGTTTGTGATGCCATACAATTTAGAACAAGGCTAGCAACAACAGAGGGGTTAGTAATGACTGCGCATAGAGATCTGCAGGAATGTATGCATTGCTGATGTAAGGAACGAGAGAATAGACCATTAACTCGCTTTCTTTCAAGGTCACTGACCTGGGCTGTTCTAGGTCAATGGTCAGATGTCCCCTTTAGGTCCCTCGAACAATGGGTCTTTGCTGAAGACTGTTCATAAATCGAGGACAAAGGGTTGCTTCTGTTCAGTGCTTGTGCCTTGCATCTCCATCATGTTGAGGATTGAAGCACAAGATTAGCATTGTAGCGTTGTTGGAAATAACCATAATTTCCCCTATGTGTATTGGTCAGGAAAATGCCATACCTATTTCCTATAAGTGTGTGTGTGTATGTGTGTATATATATATATAAATGTGTGTGTTTAGGTCCTTCTTAAACTGGTTTTTTAGACGTGTCATTTTCACTGTAAAACCGTAATTCACTGGAATATATCAAATTTTCTGTCATTTATTTTCTCTTTATAAATATATCAGCTGCACATAAAAGAATACATTAACAACAATACCTTTTGTAGCTGAAACCTCAGACTGAAACCAGTTTACCTAATTGCACCTTTGGTTCCTCCGCAGTTTCTCCAAAAAGCCCAGGACACAGACAGGAACAGAGGGCTACTTGCTAGGTTCTCGCCGTCAATGTTCTGCTGTGTCCTGCAGCTTCACCAAAAACACCCAAAATGAATCACTTAGTCCAATCTCTGATTCTATGTTTCTGATGCTATGTTTATAAAATATCCGATCCTGATGCTTTTATCCAAAGCAGAGTACCGCGGTCACCCCAATATATGATTTTTTCCCCCCCTCAAAATACATCTGAAACAGTGGTGTTTTCTTATATTTGGGGTCTAGACAAAAACGGTAATAGATGGCACCAAATACGATAGTTTGCAATGAGTGTTTTGACTTACCGTGATGTAGATTTCCTGCGTAAGTGTGAGAGTCATAAAGCGCGAGCGTCTCGCCAGATGCGTGAGAGCCGGCCGTCCTGCCAGTGCGTGTGTTTAGCCCATATCCCTGAGTGTCGTGTAAATTGTTGGCTTCCCTGGCTGCTAGTATTAAACTGATAGTGGCTGTTAATTAAGATACTAACATTCATTTTTAAAGAGCTGTCATATCATTAATTAATAAGGCTCAACTTTTCTCCATAACACATTTATTTTTAACCCCTTCATGTGCGTCAACTGCATCGACAACATTCTGTGCCTTCAAGGGTTCGTAAAACTCATTGCGTTTTAGTTAGTGTAGTTAGTTTTCTTTATTAAAGGTGGTATGGTACTTTGATTCAAGCAAACAGCATCAGACAGTCCCTACAACAATCGAGGGGGGAGACACTGCAGTCTTCTAACCCTGGGATTTGAACCAGTGGCCTTCTGATCATAAGCATCACAGTCTAACCTGCTGAGCTATGCACGCCCCCTATCGTTATGGTTGGCCAGTGGGTTCTAAAGCCTGATAAGATGACAAAGACCTTTGGATGAGTACGAGGGAAAAAAGAGGCCTGTAACCGGAATGTCATTGTCCTTGTGACGCTTCTATGATGAAATGCACTAACTGTTCAGAGTAGATCAGTAAATCCTTTAACAGACACTGCATGGTGCTTTGTTTGAAAGATATTAAATTGTGGTTTTGTTCTTTTATGCAACAAAACTCTTTCCAAAAATCTGCTTCCATTATCTTTCAGTGCTTGTTATTTGTAAGTATTTAACATATGGCTTTATAAGTACGGATGAATTATTCTGCATGGATTATCTGGAGAACTGTCAGCTAAAACTAGTGAACTGGATGGATTACATCACAGTAATACGTATGAATGTCCTGAGTAAGGAAACCGCACTGACAAGCAATAGAACTGTCCTATTCTTTGCGTCGGTACTTACACATATATGGATCGCGTTTGTTGCCGAAGTTTGCATGCTGATTTATTACTTGCTGAAATTATTCATGTGATGGAGGGAGGGCAGTTCCACTGCCCTTCTTTATGTTTGTAACGTACAGTTTATGACAGCTGCGTTTCTTCTTACTTTGGCTTATTTGTCTCATATATGAGGCTTAGCTGTTTTGTGAAGAAGAGTCAGTATGTGATGGGAGGTATGCCACGCAGCCTAAGAGTAACAGAGGCTGGATCTTGACCCAACAGCCCTGCCTTTTAACAGGACTTGCACTTATCACTTTAATGAGGCCCATTGTCAGATGTGCTCTATCACATTCTCATTCAGTCAAAAGCACACTGCAATATCTCACTGGCTCCTGCTCCTCCCTGTTTATCTATCAATTTTATTTCATTTTATGTTAGGGTGCATGTATGATCATTTGGGATACATACAGTAACGTGGTCAACCATTAGGTGCAAAAATGAAACCGATTCACGCATTTATGTCCTCAATTTACACTCCGTGCCGCCTGTATTTTCATAGATATTTGCAAGTTACTAAAAAAAGATATGCATTATCCCAAATATTAGTGATCCTTTTGGTTTCTGTTAGTTCTTTGGAAATAATCTCTTTATATAAAAGCATTTCAAGCAGTCAGTGTTTCAGGATTTGCACATGTAGGTGTAGGAAAGTAAGTGTTGCAAAGCCTACTCTGACGTGTGACATCACCACTTTTACTTTCACACATTCCACCCTGGGGGGGTGGGGGGGGAGGCATGTTGTTTTGTATTACCCCAGAGATAAAAATAAGCAGGCCCCCCAACAGTCCTGCTAGAAAACCGGGCCTGACACTATGAACGCAAACCCCAGTGTAAACGGCCAGTGTAAATATGAACCCTCAGAGATGAACCCAATGGTCAGTTCAGTTGGACAGTAGTAGTTCAAAAGTCAATCACTGACATCATCAGATGTCACTCTTAAAATCAGTAGAGTTTCATCGAAAGAAGTCTGTTGTATAGAGTTTATGGCCAACACCCTGCAAATATAATAACCACTATGACATCATTAAATTTAATTACTGCCCATTTTATGGGTTGTATAATATATGAACTTGTGAAGGGCTGTTGCACACTGAATGGGAGATGTATATATTATAAAAAATATTCGACATTGCAATTGGATACTGTTCGTATTGCAATTGTATACTATGCATAATTATGTCTAAAACTGATCATTTTACATTAACTGAGTTTTAGGTTCTTATCATGATAATATACTTTTTGTGTAGCATATTGGATATGCAATTTGACGTCTAGATTGAATTATTGTAAACGCGTCATCCATGTAAGGTGCTTAATCCCTTTGCATTTTTGAAAACTGTAATCAATTTGTGTTTTAGTATTTTCCTATGCACTGCTTTTATACGTCTGTTTTCTGCAGTCATCTAGAAACAATGACTCAAGCTGTTGCTCTGAGTGAATCAGAGTTAGAGGTGCCCTCGATGTCAGGCTTCTGTGCGGCTTTACCGTCTGTGCTCTCCCTGTTGATATTTATTTCAGCAATTGAGTTCATGCACTGTGTCTCGTTGACGGTCACTCCCAATACTGCTCATTTGCCGTTTTGCATTCACTTTTAACGTCGTAGTTGAGAGGCGGGAAGATTCGCCAGACTGCTGTCGGCTTGCCGGTTTGTGTTTAGAGTTGTTTAAACTCTGACTCCTTTCCATCCACATCAGCGGAATAAGCCTAGATAGCATGGATGAGGGCGGCCCAAGTGAAACAAACTTTGAAGGCCACACCGCATGACTTGTTTGGCGTCTCCGTTATACGGTGGTGTGTCATGTCGTGTGTAAAATACAAATGAAAAATGTACAACACAATAAGGACCTTAAAACACCGAGATCCGTGCTCATGTGGCTGCAATGTGTGTCAATACCTTGAATAAGGGCCTTTTTGTGTGATTTTTTTTTCTAAAAGGTGTCAGGCATCTGGGCTACACATGAATCCGATTGGTCGGT
This sequence comes from Brienomyrus brachyistius, assembly GCF_023856365.1. Classification (NCBI taxonomy): domain Eukaryota; kingdom Metazoa; phylum Chordata; class Actinopteri; order Osteoglossiformes; family Mormyridae; genus Brienomyrus; species Brienomyrus brachyistius. Next base: position 19,220,908 of record NC_064537.1, on the reverse strand, counting down.
TTCACCCATCTGCTCGCTGTGTGATGGGCTATGTTTGGAACAGCGACTCATTCCTGCGGATGCATGCGTTTCCATTCAAACTGTGTTTCACGTATGTGATGCATTAGAGTAATTAATAGGGTTGTATAAGATACTGTTATGTGAAAATGCATGGGTGGTACCTTTAACTCTTTTCGCTCCCTATCACTCTCTATTATACAGAGAGATGTTTGGTGTGGTAGGGTGCTTCTGACTGGGCACGTGCTGATGAGGAGTCAGAGCAGTGATGTGAAACATTAGCGGGTTGAGGGTTATTGTGCAGAGACGAGGATATTGTAGATCATGCTGTTAGAATGTGGGATCACAGTTATCCTTATGCTGTCATTAGCTGTACAGGCAGAGGTCCCTGGCACATAGCTGAGGTATTAGTTGTAGCTGAGAAGTCAGAGAAAGCATCCATCCATCCATCCATCCATCCATTCATGCATCCATCCATCCTTCTATTTTCTATGACTTCGTACAGGGGTACAGTGAGTTCACCGTCTATCCTAGTATCTATTTGCTTTTTTATTGTGAGTCACGATGGTTATATGTAATTTGTGTTGTTGATTTTCTGATAGTTGGTTAAATGTTCATGGGTTTTGTCTGGGACTGTGTATTTCTTGGTACCTTCTGGCTTTGGCGTTTTTTGCAAGTATATATCACTGCATCCAGGAGCCAGGTGTCGAGTAGTAGGGGCAATGTAGGCTGGGAGCTATCACAAGTGGTAAGAGGGGTTTATAACAAGGGTTATGGTAACAGATGATAACAAACCCCTCCCACATTGCCCCTCCTATTCCACATTGCCCCTCCTACTTGACATCCCCCCTCCTACTTGGCATTCCCCCTCCTACTCGACATTAACCCTCCTATTCTACATTGTCTCTCCTACTCTACATTAATCCTCCTATTCTACATTGCCCCTCTTACTGGACATTGCCCCTCCCACTCGACACTCGACGCCAGGCTCCTGGAACATGCTTCTCATATTTTGGGCTGGTAATAATGCCACCATGCTGAAGTTTGCAGGAAGCGAAGTTCCATGAAAGGCGGAACATTGGTTGCTGGCAGTAGAAAGGTTGTTTGTTATTGAGTACAAATTACAGTACCTGAAGTAAAGGGAGATTCAAAAGCAGAGTCACTTGTTTCTCCAGAATGGGACAGACCCAGCAGAGCATAAGTTTCTTGAACCTTATTGTTAGCAGGTTTAAAAGGGAACAAAAGAGGAAAGACCACCTTATTCCGGTGGTCTTTCCTTGTGTCCTGGTTGTTAATAAAACAATATTTTGTTGTGTTGCATTGCCCTCGCGGTGCTTCATCTGCTTCTCTCTCTGTGTTCAAACAGTCATAAGGTGCTTTACATGCTCTCTCTATAGTCAGTTTATTTATCTGGAAGTTAACCGTAGCCAGATCGTTTGCCTTCCTTTTTTTTTCTGTGCTGACGTTACATTCCCAGTTTCCCAGTTTACCCAGTTATGCCCCAAACTCTCAAGGTTATAAAAACTGGATCAGTTTTAAATTTAAATAGGCAGAAGTTAAAAGAGAATTAAATTTGCGATGAACACAGTACCACAAAAAAAAGGATCTCAGTTGTTCTGTGCCAACAAACCCCGTGTGTGTTAATTTTCAGATCCCCCCACCCATGCTGAAAATGAAGGTAGAACAGAAGGTCCAAAGGTCTACATCAGCATGACAGAGATAAAATAAACTTGGACTGTATGAGCAGGAGCACTGACCTTTGGTCTGAAATGTGTTAATGTGTGTTTAGGTTACCTATGTGCAGCTTGTTTTCATGTATTAGTGATGTTTATTAGCAAAGTTAATAGTGCAGTGGCTAACCTTCAATAAGCTTTTTTCCATATTGAAATCCCAGTCCAAAAGTAAAGGAAAGCCTAATATTATTATTATTATGACATTGCGTCAGTATATTAAGTTTATGTAGTTTTGTAGTCATTAATTTTATTTATGCTTTTATTTTTGCATAGAGCTTAATTGTGTGTAGAAAAGTGTTCAGGGCTTAAGGTCCCTAAGCCGTGCCATGCACTCAACTGCTTTTCATGCTAACATAATCTCATGTCATATTCATAAGTTTAATAGCTAATCAGTGTGACGTTCCGTTGACTTTAAGCAATGGGGATTGTGTTGCCAAATTTCTGTTAATTGCATCACCACACGTTTGCTGTTGGGCCGCTGACTCATTTGCGATGACAGGCCTAGCTTTGTGTGTCCGCTGTTGTTACAATGTACCTCCTTTCTAAATCTGTAACACGTTGCGCATTTAAAAAAAAAATAAAAAATAGGATCGTATGGCGCAATGCAACATTCCCGAAGGATATCTGGATAACACAGTGGCCTCGCCGTAGTGGGAAGGCATGAGTCAGCTTGCAAATCAATAGTCTTAAAATGATGAATCAGCCACGCAAACTGTATTATGAAGATGACTGAGCATGGATTAAGACAACAAAGGGCAACTGAAATGAAGTATGAAGTAGCTTCTTTTTAATTGTAGATTGGATGTTGTTGCCTTGACACCACGCATTGCAAACTAAGTCCACATGTGTGCTTGTATTTGTCCCCTAACAGCCATGAAGTCTGGAGGCACGCAGCTGAAGCTCATCATGACTTTCCAAAACTATGGCCAGGCCCTGTTCAAGCCCATGAAGTGAGTAGTTCTCTTCATAATGGCATGGGTGCCTCTGTTATTGATGCACTCACTTTAATTATAGGTACCTGTGTATTTGTAGTCAACAATTTGAGGGCACCGAGCTGAAACCAGGTCTTTTATTCTTATTTAACATTTCATTATATTCACTTATACAAGTAGGTGATAATAAATGAACTGCATTCAAAAATTGTATCTTTAATTAAAATAGGAGATCTTGTAAATGTTACCTAGATGATGACCCAAAGCTGGGCGATTTCTGTATAAAGGCCCAGTCAGTTGAAAGTCTGAAGCACTGTCCTTCGACGAGATGCATTCGGTTTGCTTGGAAAGCATGTGTGGTACAGCGAGCGAAGTCTTCACGCTAGTGACCAGAAGGTTGCTGGCTTGAGCCCTAACCTTGGCAAAATAGTCCCGCCCTTAACCCCCAGCTCCAGGGCTGTGACATGTAGGCGCTCACTGTGCTGTGACCCTCAGATTTGCTCTCACCGGTCTTGTGTGTCTCATGGAGAGCTAGACGGGGTAGGTGAAAATGGACGGACATTCCCCATTGAGATTAATAAAGTATCACTCTTCTCATAGCTGTTGGTATTACGATTTCAGTATTGTCGTTGGTATTACGACATTTCAGTGGGTGCCAAATGCATCTGCTTTGCCCGCAAAAATGTAAGCAGGCTGCTGTTTAAATGATCAGCACTAGTTTGCACTTTTAGTAAGAGTTGACTTTCCATGCGACCACAGCTGTTTAGCCACAATCAGACCCGGATCACTTGTTTGTACCATAGTATAATTTTACCAACCTGTTTGGCATTGTGGAATTTTTGGTGTTTAGTAGCAGGTCAGCTGTGCCTCAGTAAGTTTCAGCTCCAGGACTATGCATGTTAACCTTTGAATGGATGCTTCCGGATATTTGATAGGCTAACCAATATTAATAGACCAGTTTTAATTTCAATAGTGTGGTTATTACTATTAAGATTTTAATTTTTGGGTTTTAGGCATTTAGGGTCAATCAAAGCAAATCGATAGATTTGTAAGAAAATATTATTTCCACATAGGAAATGAAGTACTGAATTCTTAATTATACCAGTATGTTGTAGCCTACGTGGTCTCCATTAGATTATAATGAGTAATTGATTTTCACTTGTCAAATTGTAAGCCGTATTTTAAAGGTTATTCAGCTGCATTGAGGTGGCAATTTCAGAATATCCTAATTTATAGGGAAAAAAATGTATGACCCACTTCTCCCATGGGATATTAAGAAATCATACAGTGCTGTGATTTTTTTTATTATTTTTGCAGAAAATTAGCCCCAAACTCTTGTTCCAAGTGCAGAGTTGGATACCTCACAAATGTATTTTTCCCCTCCACCTGCTCCTCTATAACTATACAGAAATGCTGCCCCCGCCAGTGTTTCGCCACGACAAAAGCTAGAATGCACTGCACCATGTAATGACTTCAGCACCTGCTGTTTCAATAGACTCCCTGCTGACTGCTTAAGTTCTGGGATTCAGAAATGTAACGGCGTATTGATCCCACAGCTGTCTTCCATGAGATCGGCGCAGGCTCGGCTCGGAGACGTCTCGCCGCGTGCAGCGGGGCTGTCCTCGTGATGCCGTGACAGAGAGAGCGTCAGGGGGTGGGCAAGGGGGGCTTTTTCCTGCGCGTGAGGCAGAGAGTCACGGCCTCTTATGTGGCCAGTTACGAGACACTGGAATTATAGTGTCAAATTTGAGAATTAAGCGGCGGCGGCACCAGCAGATGGCCGCGGCTTGGGGTGGTGCGGAGGGAGTAGATGGCGTGCCGGGCCCAGCGCTGGCAGGGTGGGGGAGCTGCAGACGCAGCCTGTCTGGTCTGGTAATATGCTGGCTTGGGCGGCGATGGGCGACGCAGGGGGGACGCCAGACCTACTGCAGGTCCCTGGGCCAGGCCAAGCAGGATCATTCCAGTAGATGCTCTAGACGTGCATCTAACAGTGTCCGCTTCTCAAGTATTTCTTGCCATGGAAGTTTCCATATTTCTAAGCAAGTATTTCAGGATAAAACACAAATTATTTTATGATGCACTTGGAAAAGATCCCAGCAAGATAAGCACACGTATTTCCAAAAAAAATTTCTACTAAGCATCACTGCACATTTATTTTGCTAAATTGTTTAGCTACTCTTGCTTCCCCAGAATATCTCCTGTAATATCCTAGCTGAATTAAGTGAGGCGCTTAGTCTTGCTGGTCTCTTGACCTCCTTTTTTCCTTCTTCCAAATAACAAGCTGAACAAACAGCAGCATGCAGGCTAAGGCAGACAGATCTCCGCACACACCGGTCCCGCGGCTGCTGACCGTAGCGCCCGTCCTGTGTGTATCACGCAAACTGCTCTGATCCTGCCTGCTGCTCCCCACAATCTGTCCAGCAAAGTGGCAAAAAAGGTTTTTTTTTTTTTTTTTTTTTGCCTAGTTACGTGCCTGATGCTTTTTATGCTTTGTCTCTGAAAACATGCTCGTACCACCATTAGTGGGGGGAAAAAAGGAAAAGATGTTGCGATTTCAGCAGAGATACAGGATCAAAGGTAGCAGCCGGGCAGGTCTGCAGGAACAGTGAGGGCTGGAAACAGATGTGCATTGTGGTCGGCTCACATCTATTATGCATGTTTGGAAAGCAAAAGGCTGTGCATCAGGATGGCTGTCAGTCCGCGGCAGTCTGTGTCAAGGCACCAAAGAAGAATCTGTTGAAAATTTCTGTTGAAAATATTCACGCCACACCAGGACCCTGCAGTAGATAAGTGCTAATGGAACTTGGGGAGGGTGTTTACGCTTGCTAACCTGGGGGGCAGCGGCCTGGCCCCAGAGGCACAAATCCAGTATACTGCACTTGCACAGTAGAAAAGGTGGATGATTGTTTCTTGTTCATTAACTGTAACCCCAAAGGACGATAACTTCACACTGTTTACCAGTCTTAACTTCTGTTCATTAAATGGTCTCCCAGTGCGGCGAGCATTCAGCTTAATATAGAAGTGAGATTGTGTCTAGCGTGTACAGTAGCGCTGGCTGATAGCTGCCTTGCTTGGCTAGGCGTCGTGTGCCTTTCCACGGACTGGAGGCCCAATCGCTCAGACTGGAGGCAATTGTCAGGGATAGATTTCTCCGAAAGAAAGGGTGTCACAAATCAAAGAGTAAACCGTGTTCATATTGAGATATATAATTTGGTGAGTTCATTAGCATATTCGGTTTGGTATTTTGTGAGTGATATTTTATCATGGTTGTGTTTGGGTGATGGGTTCAGTGACTTAGGGCGCTGCCTGTGACTGGAAGGTCGCTGGTTCTAATCCGCAGGGTGAAAGAGTGATTTCAGCGTTGGGCCCTTGAGCACGGCCCTAAACCCTCAGTTGATGCTGAGATTGTGTGACCTTGCTCTCAGCTCTCAATTGCATGTTGCTTTGGCCTGCTAAATAAAGTAATTGTATCTACACTTATGCTTGAATTAATGGGTCAACATAAGATTAGTTACTGGGAGTTTGCAGGAATGTGTTTTTTTTTTTTTTGTAAAACTTGACAGGATACATTGTTGATGCTCCCATGGGTTTAACCCTTGGCCTCAATCCCCAGACTGAAAAGTATTGAAGCTGGACCGTAAAAAGTCGACGTGTGAAATCACACATTTGTGGACGGGGGTCTCTAGCTCTGGTGTGTTTTCATTTGGTGGTTTTTGGTTTAGGGATATAACATAATGTAACACACCCCTATCAAACAATGCAGTACCTTTATTGTCTGCAAAGTTGTCCTACAGTGGACTCAAGGCCGTAGGTTTGGTTTCAGATCATCCCTGAACCCACCGCCCCTAAACACGCACAGTACTCTTACAGTATTGGCAGGGACGTGTCCTTTTTGTTCGTACCCAAATCTACACTAGACTAGAATCCTGTCCAGACTCTCCTCTGCTTTTCATCCTGTGTTTCCTGGGACAGGTTCCAAGTGACGACTCTACGCTGGATGCGTGTTTAAAATATGAATGGGTTATCAGTAAATTATGAATATACACCACAGCATTGTGCTCATTCATTCTTATTTGCAGTGCTCTTTCTCAGTTAGTGATGAAAATTGAGACCGAACACTGAGACTCTTTGATGTGACATCTGACTACACGGTCAGTGTAGTCACATTGTCCCTAAATGCTAGCGGACAGTACACACCTGACACCGGTTTTTACCCGTGTTGGGAACAACTATGAATGACTCGTGACCTGTGTAGTTGATGATGGAATATTACACTGGCCTTAAATGCCAGTGAAGCGTACATACCTGACACTGGTCTTTACCTGTTTTAGCCACAACTGTGAGTCATGTTGAAGTGCGAGGATTCCTCAGCCATACAATTCTTCTTCCCTCTCGCTCTCCGTCACACTGACCTTTGGTGCGCTGTGTTGACCGGTGTTATTCCCACTCTGTGAGCACAGCATTAGCTGTACAGAAATCCCGGACATTTACACGCTTGATTGCCAGGAGAGCCAGGCATGCACTGGTGGAACAACAGTGACATGAAAGGAGGCCGCCTTTCTCATGGGATTAGGCCAAGCCAATGGAAAAGGAAAAACTGCAGAAGAGGTGAAAATAATACAGAACAGCATGTCCAATAGATTTATGAATGATTTGTGTCAGGCAAGCCATATATATTCCTTTACAGAAGAAAGATCTGGAGGACATCTGTATGTGTTTTGCATGCATACTAGGCTGATGTTGTCATTAATGTCATAGAACTGGATATATTTATGATACAGTAATGTCTTACTTCTTTCATACAGTACTCATACTGGGTATTGATTCTATAGGCCTACAAAGAAACTTGCATGGCTGCTACTGGCTGCCTACTAGTTACTACTAGCCTACTAATTAATGGTTATTCCGTATTTTCTTATTTTTTGTATATTCTTCAAATTATGAAGGATATAAGATCGGTTCATTTTCATGCAGCTTCTAGTCAGGAGTGATGCTTCATAGCTGCTGTTTTTGGGTGACTGGAGCAGAGTTTGGATCTGCTTCATTCACAGGCAGGATTGCCCTTACATACCTACACGGAACAGTGCGAAGCAGAAGAGTGCGGCAAAGTCAGGCGTATGTGTTATATATCCACAGCTCATTAAAATGTAATACATTTAATATCCACTTAGCCAGACTTCAGAACGTTGTTTCATAATTATTTGTGCTTCACGCTCAGAAAGAGCAGTTATGCCTAATTTATTTTGGGTCTACAGTTACAGAAAAACAGCAAGAATCCTTAGTGTGTCAAATCACCCCACCTTGGGATATTAACCAAGCTTTGAAGTACGTACACATATGGATGCATGTATTTAAATGGTAGCTTTCCATTTCCACCTTCTCTACCAGTATTCCAGAACTTGGTACGGTGTAATATTCGTTTTCATTCTTTTTCACCTACATGTTTTATGTGTCTTGAATATATGGTCAATTGCAGAAGCATGTTTGCATAATAGATACACACCCAGCCATCCAGGCAGCAAAGGACATGACTCTAAAAATATATAACACACGCTATAAGAGTTAAGTTCTGTAGCAGGGGTTATTTGGGGGCTCCCAGTGTTTACTGCAATATTCTTATATTGTGATATGAAGCCGCTTTACCACTTGTGTCTATGGTATAGTAACAGCCTAGTTAAAGAGACTAACAGTGCAATGAATATGAGGGTGTATTGCACATAAAGAGTATGTACATCTTTATTAGACATTTTTAGATGTAATAAAATCCACTGAAGTGTTGTGGTTGCTTCTTATTAATAAGGGCTCGCTGTAGACGTCAGAGTGTATTAGGTGTGCCTGCAACCATTTATTTGTTATAAAAAAAGTGTATATATATATATATATATATATATATATATATATATATGCATACATGTGTGTTAGCGTTTGTATGGTTATATAGCTCATGCTGGCTGTTTCTGCCGCCTTTATCGATGCTGATGAAGGCCAGGAGATTTTATTGAACTGGAAAACAGGTTCCATCTCCTTCATTCCGGAACAAAGACACGGACGGTGTGGCCACTCCAGCCTCCTCCTTAACAGCTATTGCTGCAGTCGCCTGCAGTGTGATTTCTGCAAAAGTCAATTCCTCTTTCTCACCGTGTCAGGTCCTATCAGGAGCAAGTCCCTTGGCATGGGCGAGCATGCTCATTCGCTGCCAGGAAACGAGGCCACTCACCATAGCTTGTCTGTGTGCATCTAGCATTGATTTGTCAGGCCATTCTATACTAGCCATGCTATTCTGTGAGCAGGTCTCCTTCAACAGCAGACTGCCTTTGTAAACACTGCTGGGATAAGAATGTCATTTGCTTTTTAGTAGCAGGAAACCTTAAAAGAAGCTGCCGGTTAAAAGTAGGACTTGTTTAACTCCATCGCATCTAAATAGCTTGTCATATTTTTGTATTGTTGTTTTTCTTATTGAGATATTGAGATGGGTTGGCTGCGATGGGCTGGCCCCCCATCCTGGGTTGTTCCCTGCCTCGTGCCCATTGATTGTGGACCCCCCGCGACCCAGTAGGATAAGCGGTTTGGAAAATGGATGGATGGATGGAGATGGGTTGGCGCCCCATCCTGTGTTATTCCATGCCTTGCGCCTGCAGCTTGTGGGATAGGCTCCGGACCCTTGTGACCCTGCATTGGACATAGAGGGCATAGAGGATGGACGGATGGATGGATGGTTGGATGGATGGATGGATGTTATTAAATGAGAGAAATTGACAGCAATAGTTTTTTTTATGGCCATTTTTGGAAAGTATTTCTAGTTTATTTCCTTCTTTATTTAAGCTTCCTCCATCTTTATTTGCCGACACACTGAGGCCTTGCAGCTGCAGAGCTGTTCCTGGCTCAGGGTTGTCCTTCCTCAAGGGGACTTAACTTGTACCTCCGTTGCAGTCTCACGCTGCTGGGCCTCACCAACAGCTCCCCCTAGAGCACAGACCAGGAACGTAAGCCCAAGGTTTAGGGTCATTCCAGGCCGTGGGTCCATCCTTCTCTCCATCAGCCTTCCTGCAGGAACATGCCACCCACACTAGGTGCCGGGCACAGTCTGTGTGGGATGGTCATTACGCACTTTGAAGTATGAAAACAGAAGGACTTCCGCGTTGTTATTTACAGAAACTCCCCCACTTCTGATGACCCATGTGCGGAAGGCAGCCTCCACAAAAAGGCCCTCACCAAATGGTTGCTCCCTTCACACTTCCCGATGTGTGTTTATCACGTCAGAATGGCATCCGGTTCTATAACTTATACATTTACTGAATTATGTGATACGTAGCATACAGTGTAACGTATATAATAATATATATAGTCATATACTTATATAATATATTTATATTTACTCTAGTATCTTTACACGAGTAACAGCGAATAAATAATGAGACTTCAGCAAATCAAGGACGCAGGAGGCAAATAAATCACAGTCAGAAGCTGCTGTATATGGTGGAAAGATTCAGCTGTTATAAAGGAAACGGTTGTTCTTTGCGGAAAAGGGAATGAATGTCCCGTGAGATGCATTTTTTTTGTGTGCAGTAACTGAAGATGTAGCAGTATTGTTGCATTTTAATGTGTTAGAGTAGTGTGTGTGTGTGTGTGTGGATGCTTGGATGTTTTGCATTTGGAAGCGCACCGTGGTGCGTCGTCATCCATTCGGGCTCCAGGATAGATGTGAGGGAGTTCAGGAAAAATGTAGCCATGCTCTTCTCGGAGGACTGGAGGTCTCAGGAGGCGGCCTGCTTCAGTATGTGGGAGTCAGTGTGTGGGAGTCAGTGTGTGGGAGTCTCTACTGTATTTACAGCCTTATGTAGTGTTTTCTGCATAGTAATAATTGGTGGGTAATATTACATTTTATATATAGCGTATGTTATTTAATTTTTCATTCAGCAAAATTGCTGCGTTTACCTGTGTTTGATGTTTTACTCTCCTTACGTTTGTTCATTCTGACTCTTAATTTTTGATTCTGAACAAAATGACTTCGTGTAGTAATAGTTGTGTGTCATCGTCTCTCAAGTCACCTGACAAAAGTGCGTTTTTCCCTTTTCAACTTTCGTCTTTATTATCTGTTTTATTGTTTTCCAGCTAAAAGGCTTTTTTTTCCCACTGAGCTGGAAAAAGTGAAGCTTCCCTGTTATTGGCAGGGTGCTGTTTGTTTTTCCTGTATTCCTACAAAGTGTTTTTTTTTTTTAGTCCTTCTCCAATAAAATGTCTCAGACGGTTTTTATAAATGTTTAACAAGGTCAGCCCCAGCGTTAGTTTCCACAGCATATCCTGAACGCTGCCTTCTGGACTGCTTCATAGTGTTTGACTTCATCTTCTGCGGTCGTGCTTTCGGGACATCTTAATTGGGTTTGTATCGTGAGTCTATTTTGCTTTCATTGCAGGAGCTCTTTCGCCATTGGTGTTTAATTATACATGTAGTCATCATTTACAGTTTGCCTAATAATGATTCCGGATAACCTTGAGCAAAGACGTAGCCGGGGGAGTACTTGACGGATCTGTGCATGCAGTAGCCTCACTACACAAGAATGTGACGATACTTATGGAACAGACTAGAGAAGATAGTGGTGCAGTACTGATGTTATTCTGAATATATGCTTTTCCTGGGAGAATGGGGTGATTCTAAATGGGTGGGTGTCCATATAATCAATGTTTGCTAAAATTTCACCGATTGAAGCAACCTTTATAAATAAGGGAAGTTATACACGCTAGCTTATGAAATTCTTCAAAAGACTTTATTTGGTATAAATGTGTGGCTGAGTGGATCAGGACGCTGTATCTGTGGTTAAAAGTTTGTCAATTGAAATCTCTGGGCTGGCAGAGTAATTTCAAAATTGGGCCTTTGAGCAAGGCTCCTAAACCCCAGCTGCTCCATGAACTGGGCGGCCCTGTTTTCACAAATAAAAAAAAAAAAAAAGCTATATCACCTTCAATAAAAACGGCTAAATAAAACGTAATCTTTAATTATGTTCCTTTGTCCATTCTGTTACTCATTAATGAAGCTGTGAATTGTGTAAGGAGGTATCCAGCTGTCTCTCCGCACACAATTTCCGTATAGTGTAGCGCCTGTTAATGTCACCATAGCTTCCAAGCCAAAACAAAAAGGCGTAAATGAAAAACATATACAATCTATTCTGTATTTAATCCCTCTGGTCGCGTGTTTAACACAGTTTTTTACGTTCGCAGCCCCGTAATATTCACGTTAACCTGGGGGCTCTCATGCCTAAGTGTGAGACACATCGTGTTTGCGGTCTGATTTGTGTGGATGGCGCAAATAAGTGGCTTAACATGCACACGTTGAATCTTGCCTGTGGAGCAGCGCAGAGGTGTCGACAGACTGCTGCCACATAATTGCCTGTATTGTTGCTGCAATTACTTTCCGCCCTGGTTTGCGAGAAGAACTTTAATCACACACCTATGCCAACCAAATTAACACCGGAGATTATTTTGTATCATAAAAAGTATCAGAGCAATGCTAAAGTAAAGTAACATTACTCGGAATGTAAGAAGTCGTTCGGTCGTTTTTTTTTTTGTTTAATAGCGGAAAACATGATCGCTTTATCCCTGGAGTTTTTCTTTGTAAAGTCACCGATTGTATGATTCCTACAGTAGGTGGATCTGCTGTAAAGTCCAGAAAAAAAAGCACTCAGAATATCATTCTTTTCATATTTTCGGTTGTTCCCAATTTGGTATTGAACATTATTATATAATGATAATCGGGTCATTATTGTTCAAGGAAATCCCAGCATCCCGGCCTCTGAAGCCTCCGAGTGTGAATGAGGGGACTATGTTAATTAGTAACAGAACAATGGGTGCAATTTAGGACTTCTGGGTAATCCTATGTAATCTTACTTGAGGATATTGGTATATAGATTATACATGGTTAAGGATATTGATATATAGATCATACATAGACACAAACATTTGATGCATATCGTTTAACCTGTGTAGTGTTCAGCTAAAACAATTTGAGAAACGTGTGATTGCCGTGGGGGGGGGGGGGGGCGGCGGAATGATTTCTGTGAATAATCATCCCTTTTACAATGGAAATCAACTCACTTCATCCTTGTTCTTTCCCTGGCCAAGACCTTGGCAGGTATTTCATGAGGAGGTCAGGTGCTATTGAGCTGGGCCACAAGAAATTTGATTCGGCAGATATTTCCCTCCTTCGTTTCTTTTGGCTCATACGAGTGCAAACAGAAGAGTCTCTGTTTGGGAGTCGTGCAGTGCTGTTGCCTATTGTCTGCCGTGGTGCCTAGCTGAGCCATAAGCATTGGCGGTTTGGGGGCAGGTTCAGTGCCTGTTAGAGGGAAATGCATAGAATTTTTTTTTTTTTTTAAAGCAGAACATCTAACATTACAAGCACAGGAAAGGTCCTTAGTGGGCAAGATGAAGCAGTGGCAGGAAAGTGCAGGTATGAATTCCTCTTCTTCTGATCTGCTGTTACAAATGTGTTATAAATTCCCCACATAATTAGTGTTCTGTAACACAGCTTGATTGTGAGGAAACTGTGGTAAAGTTTCTACAGACTAAAATTCTCTCCATCATATACCTACTTTACATAGATATTGTTGGTTATTGCACAATGAGAAATATGACAGAGAATATTATGTAAGAGTGTTTTTTTCCTACTATGTGACTACTCTCAATCCTTATGTTATGTTCCGCAAAAATATATCAGTTTTTGACTGCCATTTAGTAGAGCTTTTTGCTAAGACCTTGGCACACGTCCCGTGACTCTGACTTGGTGTCTATGCTCAGAATGTACATTAAGGGGTACATCGCATGAAACAGATACATTAAACCTGCCAGCAGATGAGGTTTTAATGCTAAGGGCTGTCATTGGCAGTGAGTTAAGCGATCTAAACCAGGAAGGATAGCAGCACTTAGAAAGACAGGCTTCCATGTTTCGTTCGACCTTTTTTGGTCGGGTCTCCCTTCAAAGAACCTTCATATAAAGTGTATTGATCCGACATCACTTTTGAAAAAATGGTCCGTCTCACTGTCAGAACCAAAGGCAGCTGATTCATCTACGTTCTCTTTATTAATACTGCAAGAGTACAACAAGCCAAAACCAAAAAGGTCTCGCTCGTCAACATACCAGAGTGTTCTTGCCCTTAAAAAATGTTTTTCTCTGGAGTGTCATAAATATATAAAGACTTTGCCAAAAGAATGCAATCTGTTTGAAAATGTAGCCGTGCTAGAGTTGGCAAAAAGATAGGGTCTTCAAAACAGGACAGATTTTCTAAACGAACATAGCCGATTCAGAGAGGATGGTTGTGCGCGTCAAAGCTAATGCTAATGTTAAAAGAATCATTTTTGGCAGCATGATGCGTTTTAAGTTTTGGGCATATTATGCGACATATCCAGCTGCCATTTGTGTTTCTGCTCTGGTGAAGATGCCTGTTTTCTATTATCTGTAATGGTCTTGAGTTTGGTGCGTTGGTCTCACCACGAATTGCACCATCAGGACTCACCATGAGTCTGAAGTTGACTCACCGTGTTCATGTTGTTGCCTGAGGTTTCTTTCTTCTAGGAAGTAGTTTTTCTTCGCCACTGTTGCCTCTGGCTTGCTCACTAGGGGCTTTGGGTGGGGATAATGTAAGGCTGTTTTAGACTATGTAATGTTGCGAAAATGTGCTATACAATTAAAATTGAATTGAACTGAATTGACATGAAACTATCAACATTACTGCCCCCACAGTCTGCGGTTCTGTTACTCCACATTTCTAAGTGCCAGTTACATCCCTTTTTCATTATATATAGTTAGTGTCACAGTGAAATATTACCACAAGCAATGAACCTACCATTTTTGTAAGGTGGTACAAACAGGCGTTATTATCTAGTACTGAGGGAGTAATAAAGAGAATGAGCTTTATGTGTGAAAATCCCCTTACAAACAGCACCGCTGTTCAACTGATTGCTAAGTTAATCCATAGATAATGACTGACAATAATTGAAATGGGCTTTTTTAAGGTTTTATTTTTATAATACAATAATTTAAATATCAACGACAGCTAAGTTTTTCTGTACTGTCATGATGTTTCAGTTCTTTACTGAAGCAAGCGTCGGATGATTAAGTAGCTTCCTGTCCCAGAGAGGGCCCTTCAGAGGTTCCTAACCTGGACACCAGTTCCAGGGGCCTGTAGATCGAGCCGTGTGACTCATACACACATTGCTGCTTGATGCTAGCGGATACTGAGGAGCACGTCTGGAAAATGTGAATCAAACTGGAGTTTATACAGCAGGCAAAGAGCAACACTTAAGATAATGCCGCTGTAACTGTGTGGAAGGACATAACAGCCTAATATTTCATGGTGTTTTTTGCCAGAGGGCTCTCTTTAAACATTACTTAAAGGACTGATGGACGTGCAGATAGGGTCTGTGGTTGTGTGCAGTGTTTCTGATTATTGCCTAATACTCACTGTGGCTCTACACTGTGTCTCCACTGGAGGAATGGATTGAAACAGGAAGTGCATATACGTAATTCAGACAGGTTCCTAAAATTAATTTCCCGTTTCTGTGTGTGTGTTTATGACTCACTGCTGGTTCCTGTGTTTTTAAGAGATGCATGAATGCAAAATGTGCTGTTACTCAAAAATTGTGATCTGAGTGGGAATTCTTCCGGAATGCAGGAGGAGTAATATAATGACCACAAAAAATTGCTGCAGATGTCACCTGTGTTAAACACGGCATCAATAACTGTGTTATGGTACACTGCCTGTTATATACCACCTGTTTTATACCGCCTGCTATATACTGCCTGTTATATACCACCTGTTTTATACCGCCTGCTATATACTGCCTATTATATACCACCTGTTTCATACCGCCTGCTATATACTGCCTGTTATATACCACCTGTTTCATACCGCCTGCTATATACTGCCTGTTATATACCACCTGTTTTATACTGCCTGCTATATACTGCCTGTTATATACCACCCCTGTTTTATACCGCCTGCTATATACTGCCTGTTATATACCACCTGTTTTATACCGCCTGCTATATACTGCCTGTTATATACCACCTGTTTTATACCGCCTGCTATATACTGCCTGTTAGCTTGGATAGGCTCTGTGACTAATTGCCTTCTTTCATTGCTAGCACTTCCAGAAGGAAGATTTCTAAGGCTTTCTAATATCCTTTCTTCTCCTTCAGAGTCAAAAAATCAGATTTCGGCGTATTTAATGAGGCTTATTATATATGTTCATCCCACACATTACAGGTTATGAGGATGGTTTTGCATTTTATTTGACTGTTCAAATCGCCATTGAGTATTAAAGACTACAGATGCATGACAGCCACAAGGGAAAGGCCAGAATGTCGTGGTTCTGCCCCATTGTAAAAATAAAAACCCCATGTCCTGTAAATGATAGGGATAAGTTACATTCATCTTGAAATCCTTTAAGTCATTAGTTTAAAAAATGTACATCTTGCAAATAGGCTTTGGAAGCATTTCCTCTTCAACAGATGTCAGAAAGATAAAGTTGCAGAGCAACATAGTCCTCAGTTTTCCAAATCCCTGCCCGGTGTTTGGGGACCTCGATTTTTTCTTGCTTATCCCACGTTTTCGCTTGCGTTCCGAGTGCGCTTCCTGGAAGCAGACCCCCAGGGTTTGTCCAGGTCGACCACGTGAAAGCTGTTGGTCTTAAATGCAGTGATCAGTGTCTTGCGTTTTGCCGAGCTCTCGTACCGCTGAATGCATGACATCAGAGGGGTAATGTCGGCTTTCCTTAGTTTTTGATGCCAAATGTGGCGCTTAACCGAGGCTCCGCCTCCCTTATCTACACTCGAGCCTGCAGGCACATGGGGAATCAGGACTGTATGCAATGGGTCCCGGCTTCTCAAAAGAAGATTAATTCAACCTCTTCTGCTTTGTAGACTATTGCTTTGGATCTGTCCATTAAGCTGCGTGCAGCATCTTTGTAATAAGAAGGAATGGACTGCCCCTGGCTGCCTGACATTCAGAGTGTGTCATCATTATCTGGGTTCCTGTAATAGTCGGGCCATGTGGCTCCACACTACAGGCCGGCTTTTATTGCAAGGCTGAGGATATAACTCAAAAGGCACAAATCGTATGCTTTAGTTATTTATTTTTTTTCACAAGAACTAAAGGTTATTCCATTAAGATAGAGTATAAGAGTAGCCAAGTGAATGATATGCTGGCCTTGATAGACATTAAGATCCCCAAGGATGCCTGAAAGAACGGTATGAAGTACCAGGCCCGACATTTGGTTCCTGTTTGGTTCAACGACCCATTACGGATTCTCAGTTTGCTTTCTAATTATATCTTAAAAGACTTTGTTACTGAGTTACATGCTGCAAATATGCTCTCTACGCCAATAAAATTTTATGTGAACACACACACACACACACACACACACGCACACACACATGTAGGGTATACCTATCCTTATGGGGCCCGCTCATTCACTTCTATGGGAAAAAACGCTAATGCTAACTATGACAACCTTAACCCCCACCCTGCCCTAACCATAACCATAAGCAAGCAAGCAAAATGCAAGAGTTTTTGCATTTTTAGTTTTTTCATAGCAGTTACTGATTTTTATAAAACGGATATTTATCACGTTATGAGGACATTGTGTCCCCATAAGGATAGGTCTACCCGCTCCACACACACACACACACACACACACACACACACACACACACACACACACACGCACACACACGGCACATTTCAGCCAGCTTTACACCCCACTGTTCTCCCAGCTTTCTTCTCCTCAGCATTCATGGTGGACTTCAGCATGATGTCAAACGCCACATAACGTCAGCACTCACTTCCCGCAATGCACACGTAACAACCAAAACATTTGTCCTGGGAAATAACACAGAGAACACTTCATTTTCATATTATCCACACTTGTTTGTAGTAACAGACAGGCCTGTTTGCCAGTTGGAGATGCTTGATTTGGGGTTACAGCATGGTACTTATGTTAATATGTTATGTTTAGCTGGAAAGCAATTCCTATTCCCCAGCATTATAAAATAATAATTAGCTGGCTCACTGTTAAAGTACTGTTTCCAAAAGAACTGCATCAGTGTTCTGTAGTTTGTTTTAAACAAACATCTGTTATTGTATATTGTCTTGCTACACACTCTGATGATTAATCAGGAGAGAAGGAGCTTGTGAGAGTGCTATTAATGGCATCTACAAAATCCATTTACTTTGGCGAGAGCTGAGTTGAAGTTATGCTTAGACCCCAGCCATAACCTCAAGTGCAGTGTTAACATGGGGAACTAAGCTATGCGTTTGGTGAAATCAGAATGGAGGATTCGTATCATTCTAAGGAACATAAGATTAGACAGGGAGGTCTTTTTTTATTTCGTTGTGAGGCTGTCATATGTTTGTTTGTCTCATCATAACTTTGAAATGTTTATGTAAATGAAGGATGGTAAACCGATGACACATAGCGTGGGGCAATTGCGTACTCAGTAAAATGATTTGGTTTGAGAGAAGTAATCATGCATTTATTCACTGAAGTACAAGCATTCAAAATGCCTATAGAAAGAGAAACGGTGGAGGCTTTAATTTTCAAGATTTACTGACATATGTTGGGGAAGCAGCAACTTAAAGTTTTGCTTCTCGATTCATACAACTGTTGTTATCTTTCGGAAGCTTCATCTTCATATAATAGATTTTGTATCATGGACATGCTATGTTCCGTGGATTGGAAAGGTCACCATGAAGTGGTAGAGCTATGTCAAAAATCTTGTTACTTTTTTAGTTTTTTTAGAAAGTGCCAAAGGATTAGAAGTTCAGTCAGTGTTGCTCTGCGTAATGCTTTGTTCACTGGTCTTTTTATAGGCAAAAGTTTTTTTTTTGTTCCTTAAGAGCAAAGAACCTAAAGTGTGACTATATAAACAAGCTAATCCTTAGGCCAAACTAGTTTTGAATACCACTGATGGGCATTGACTGCAATGCAATGGAAGACTGTCAGTCATAGACTAAAGGAGGCAATATGATTTTTCATTGTCCGTAAAATATAGACAGGTAGGTCTGAAAGTGAAAACCGTAGTTCTGAAGTAACATCCAGAAAAATCGGCTTGTGATTTTGGGAATTCTTTGGAGTTAAAGTTAAAGAATCCATTAAAGACAGTGTCAGTCTCCGACAAAATTGAAGGTGTCTATGAGTTAGAGGAGAAAAATAATCAATCTTCGGTGAACATCACCTGACCTGAGGTCACTTCCAATTAACAGCTGACAATGGCTTCATTTGTCTTTACTCTGCAGTATAATTACTGTGATAATTTTGTCTATTTGAATTATGCTGATGTGATTACCGTCCCGTTACGCAGGAATAACGATACATTTTACATTCTATTTCCGTCTTTTTTTTCAAACGTAATTAAAAGTGTTTGCAGTGTAAATGTCCTCATAAACATCTGGAATGTTTGCGTATGCAGGCCTCGCTTGTACTTGGATGGCACATGTGAGGCTGCTTGTAAGCTTTTTGCTTGAAGGACGTAAGTCCAGAAGGAAGACATTCTTCACATACGTGACTTTTAAGTGAAATCTTATTCCTGACTCTTATCAACATTGGGCTCTAACTTTTGATCATCGCCATGGGTGTGTGAAATGTCCAAGCCCACTCCAGTTTCTGCGATAAACATGGATCTACTGCATTTAGAAAGGTGATTCATGTCTGCCGCCTGTATGACAAGAGCATGAGTTAATCGGGTATATTAATATTCAGCCAGGTAATTTTACCTTGTTCTCATTACTTGTGTCATCCTCTGCAATAGAGAGCGGCTACAAAGTTTTCCAAGGTCTCACAGTCTTTGACATGAACGTGCCTGTGCTGTCTGTCCCACTTTCGCAGGTCCTTTGCCTGGCATGCTAATATGTTTCATATACGGAACTGCAGTTTCCAGCGTTCCGAATTCTTAATAGCATTCCTGTCGGAGGGATGATAGTCGGGGACATTTCAATTAAGTCTGATTGAGCAAAATTTACTGCTGGTTTGGTTTAGACCAAATTTGATAACACTGCAAATAAATGTGCTGGGAAATTATCGGATTTGACAGGAATTTTTTTTTAAATGTTTACTGTGATTTGTTGCAAGTATACAGGTTAAAACTAACAGACCTTTTTATGAAGAGATACTGTAATATACAGCAAAGCTTTAAAATGGCAGGGTGTTGAATTATCCTCGTCAAGATGAATGGATGCATCATGCATGGATGGATGCATTGATTGATTGATTGATTGTATAGTCCATATACTGTATATATTTGTTTCATTGGGATACTCATACTGAAAAGGTGTGTCCTATAAGAGAAGCTTGGAGCTCTTGTTATAAAAGCGATATATAACATTCCTCGCACAAGCTTACGTAAACCCTTTAAGGTCCTACAAAACATGCAGACGTGACTCTGGGTATTGTCTTTTACATAGATTTTTGCAAATGAGGCATAAAATGCCAGAATGGGGAGACTTATATCTGACCTATCTACTCATCTTGTAAGACCTGGTTTTTACTCACAGAAGGATAAACGAGTGTGGAATGTATTGACAAAGATCAGCGCTGTCACATCACTCTTCTGGTCTCCTCCTGCAAGATCATTGCCTGATTCCGGGAGCACAGGATCAGATCGATGTGTCGGTTGGAATGGAGTTTCAATCTGCCAGGGATTGTATGTGTAGGGATGGATTCCTCCATGTTCGCCCCTTCTTGTGTTTATCAGGCTGGAATATTTATAGGATGCGATTACAGGGTCTGTGGGAGTGGAAAGGAGGGGCCGCGTGCCGATACCGAGGACCGTCTGACAGCTTATCTGGACGCCTGTCTCCAGTTTGCATCTCAGTGCAAAAGGGCTTCCAAAACGACCCTCCGTTTAAAAACATGCTACACCATGCTGTCAGATGACAAGACATGCTCTACCACTGACTTTCATGTAGCAACGCAGCTGCCAATGATAAGTAAATGTTGCTAATATGTTCTGGGGATATACAGACGATTTCCTCATTGGTGGTTTTACAGGACTGGAAACTGCCCAGCTGTCATCACATGAATCAAGTCATTCCATTTCATTTCAAGTTCCTGCAAGCTCCGTTGAGCTCTGTGTTGAAGGTTTTGGGTGTGGAGGAGAATATGCTTCATGTGGATTTTATTTTTAGCTAATACTTGTTCTTTAAATTTAAACCTAATTCCATTTGAGAAACTTATAAGGATCGATAAATTCATCTTGAAGAGCCATCGGCCTGTGAATAGCAGATAATTATTCCTGGAGAGGTATCGATGTCCTAGGCCAGCAGGTCTGTGTAGCTACAGCTGCCTCTAAGCATCGACTGCATCGTTTATCTTATTTTTTTCCCTGTTCCACTTCACAAATGTTATGATTTTGGGAAGATGTTGATAAGCAAGTATCTTTCGAAAAAAGCCTGCCTAGCAGGGAACAGATGAGGAATGTGTTTTGTCTCTAGAAGAAAAAAAAAGTGTAGCCAGTGGCTAGAGCTCCCCCTTGTGTCCGTGAGCTACCTGTACCTTTGGCATCTTCCTTCATTTCCTGGAGCTGACAGCTGGCCTGGGAGCTCCTCCCAGTACTGGTGGAGGCTGGGGGGAGGGTTCGTATGAATATTATAGAAAGAGAACTGCTTTGCAGGTGTACAGTACTAGCACCTGGACATACCGTGTGTGTGTGTGTGTGTGTGTGTGTGTGTGTGTGTGTGTGTGTGTGTGTGTGTGTGTGTGTGTGTGTGGAGCGGGGGAGGGAGGTAGGACTGTAGAAGCTTTCATGGGAGTGATTCAAATGTTTCATTTATGTGTTTTGAAACACTGACAGAATGGTGGCTCATCCCTTCAGGGTTATGGGTGTGTGTGTGTGTGTGTGTGTGTGTGTGTGTGTGGGCATGTGGGTTACGTATATATTACATTGTGGAAACCAAATGTCCCCACAATGAAATAAAAAACTTTTATTTTGACAAGGGGAAACTACATTTATAAAAATCTGTGACTGCGATCAAAAAGCTAAAATGCCAAAAGTCTTGTATTTTGTTTGGTTACTTATGTTTTAGGTTAGGGGTGGGTAGGGGTTAGGGTCGTTATAGTTGCGATTAGGGTCCTTCCCGTAGAAATGAAGGGATGGTCCCAACAAAGATATGAATACAAACGTGTGTGTGTGTGTGTGTGTGTGTGTCTCGCAGCAACTGCGAGCAGAGAAACAGTGGAATCCTGAAATGGTATTTTTGCTGCACCATTAGGCATCATCCTCACATAAACAAAAACTCCGGCACAGAGTTGGAGTCAAAGTCCGCCAACTATTTCCAGTCCCGTTTTTTTTTCTTTGCCAAGCAACAGCAGTGGCCCTGTCTTTGAGACAGACTGCTAAATAATCGTCATCTGCACTGGCTGGTGGGAGCACTGGGTGATCTTGCGTGTCACACCCTGTGTTGTCCCTGCCTGCCTTTTCTTTTCTGTCTTTTTGAGACGGCGAGCTCCTCCATTGTTCCAGAGGATCTTAAAATGACCCGCAACAGCTCGATTCCCGGTGCACGTCTGCTCGCTCGTAAGAAAACAAAGCAGCAGCGGCAAGCAGCCTTTTGTGATGAAAGCCCGAGGCTCTGTGAAAAGACGGAGTGTGAAAATGAGGCCGGCCCGTGTGCCGTTTCATGTTTTATGCTCACTTAGAGACTGAATTCTAGGGCCCCTTCACTGTTAGAGCTGCGGCCGCTGTGCTAATCTCGAAAACTACCCTGTTTTGTTTTGTTTTTTTTTTCCTGGTAAAATCTGCCGTGGCTAAACAGCTCCTCCTTGTGGCAGGGAGAATTAACAGAAAAGGCACATCTAAGATTGTTGTCAAGAAATAAAACCTTGACTGGCCTATGTCTATGACAAATGCTGTAACAGGACTGGACTTTTCTCTATTTTAAGCCTTTTAGATCTGGTCATATTAAAATGTGGCTTGAAGTCTGTCTGCAACCCACTCTGTGTATTTGTATAGCTCTAGTTTAGAAACCTACAAAGAGCACTGGCAAACCCTTTAGTTAGTAAACCAGGATGTGTTTACCCTGCCTGCATGTCCAAGCAAACAGCCAGTTAAGAACTTTGTATTTTTAAAGAAAGGTTGGGGCCTCATCTGGGAAAGTCATCATGAACACTGGCATCGCTACTGCATCGTCGGACCCCCAAGAGCCTCAAGCGCCTGTCGAGTATCGAGCTCATCCAGCCACTGCACCACAGCCACCTTCATGCCCTCTGCTAACTGCCTGCCATTGACTTTGTTACACAGAATGAAACTGGGGTATTTTCTTTTAGACTGAGGTTTGTTGCCCCACCCTGGGTAATTCCCTTCCTTGCGCCTGTAGCTTTCGGGATTGACTCCGGAACTCCCCTGTGGCCCTGCATAGGACAAGCAGTTATCGAAAATGGACGGATGTATTTTTATTTAGCTACAACATGTGTATGTTAATAACAATCATTATTTTACTAGCCTAACTGACGAAAACAAACCCATGCGATGGTTGTCAAGCCTCTGCAGGCTAACGATATAATTTTGAACTCGATAGCTATAATTCGTTCGTGTTGCATGTTAATAAGTGGCCAGATTTCTGGTGGGTTATTATCATGCCTCCAGCTTGCGGGAGCCTCATTTCTCCAGCCAGCTGACAGTCGGTGATGGGGCCGTCCTCGGCCTCAAAGCCCCGATGAATAATATCGAGGTCCGACTGCTATATTGTCATTAAATCAGGTGTATATCGGAGTAATTGCCATCTTCAAGGGCGTAACATCTTTTCATCAGCGAGTCTTTGCGGCCCCCTTCTACATGGCAAAATGTCAAACCCAGTACACAGCATGAGCAAGACGAGGCCTGGGGGCCACAGCAGCTGTGGGGGGAGCTCTCGTCAGCAAGAATGGGGAGGACACTTCCTGCTATAGCTCCAGTGTGGGTTCGAGCGTGGGCTTGGGGAGGATAATGGGCTCAGAGACGTGAGGGTTTTCACTGCCGGGAGTGAGTGGTTAGGGAGCTAATGGCCTTTGGAGCTCTGCCACAGGAGGCTGACAGCCCCCCCCACATCCCAACCTGCATATAAACGCAGCTGTTGTCCGTTTCAGTTGGGGGACTTTCCAGAATTGCCCTAGTTGTCGGCCATGTCGCGCGTATTATTTTTCAGGTGAATGTTGCCAATTCAGTCTTGGATAGGTTTTCAGGATGAGATGTGTTTGTACTGCCCCCTGCTGGGCTGGACACATAGATCACTGAAAAATATAATCAGTAGTGATTGTTTACATGTTTATTGTGTGTGTGTATGTGTGTGTGTGTGTGTGTGGTCCTGTATATATTAATTTTTTTCAGCTACCACAAGAGGAAACTCAATTTTATTTAAAATTAAAAAATTTGTGACTGTAATCAAAAAAACGAAAAAATTGTTTGGTTACTTATGGTTATGGTTAGGGCTGGGTAGGGGTTAAGGGTGTCATAGTTGGGATTAGGGTTTTGCCTTAGAAATGAATGGAGAGTCCCCACAAAGATAGGAATACAAACATAAAAAGGTGCCCACATCCGTATGCTCCAGCCTGGACAGGGGATTGTTTTAGCCAGACACCATGACTCCTGAACCGTTATGGTCACAGTTAGTATCTTACAGACGTGTAGTGTGACGTTCTGCATACCAAATCACACTGACTTGCAGCGACTTGTCCAATACATCAGCCAGGCGTGTTGTATGAGTCTTTGGTGTGGTTTTTATCGTGAGTTAATTTACTGCTGAATTTGGATCATTTCCCTGTAAATCCATTTACCGAAATCGGTAGATTGTATCAATAGCCGGACAATGGCGAAGTCGGCCTTCCCGTACAGGCAAAAAAAAAAATAAATCAAGACTTTTAATTATAGTCGTCTCTGAAGGGAGGCTGAGGGAGGAGACGCCATGTGCAGGCGTCAGGCTCGGGGGGGGACGAGCGAGACCGAGCTGCTGAATGAAGTGGCTGCTTGCCGGCTTCCACGCTGAGTTTTTAATGATCGCTGCATATGTCAGATCCACTGCAGTGGCGGGGCGACGATTACAGCCAGCTGAAGAATAGGTTGAAGCAAACCGCCTTGCCAGGATTACGATCTGTTTCCATTCCAAGCCTGTCTCGGCTCCCCCGTCCCCCATAGATAACGCAATAAACAGCTAAAATAATGCTGGATGGTAGTCTGGTGACCAAACCGAGCCGAGCTAAGGGTTGGACATATTTGGCTTGGTAGTAATGAAAGTTCTTGAAAGTCCTCAATGACCACAAGGCAGTTTTGTTAAGTATTTTAGGAACACTTAATTTCTTACAGCAGGGCCATGCTTATTATTTATATTGTAGGATGTGGACTGCAGATGGTGTTGCGGGAATTGACACTGGATCAAAAGCTCATTATTTTGGCGTATTAAAGATAGTTCAATGCACCTTTCTGTATTTGTAACCATTTATATTGCAAGAAGATTTGACTGGTTGATCAGTGTTGGACCTGGTTCCTTACCGCTGCTGTCTGCTGACACTTAAATCCCAAAGAAAGCCATGAATCACATGGCAGGAATCAGCTTTAACCGTGGAATATGCAAAAGGATGCGCAAGTACTTCTTGCCCTCCTGTTAATGAAGAAGCCAGTCTTCTGCACCTCTTTATGTATAATATTTAATCTCCATGGAACATCGTCAAAGTTTTCATGAAAAAATTTTAGCCCACTGTACCTAATTTAAAAACAAATACCCCAGTGTGTCCATCTGCTGCCCCTAACCATTACGTAACAAGCTGTCGCGATGATATTCACATTATTTCCGTTGTTTTCCAGGGCTCCTTATATAAGCTGTGTGTGTTTGGACCCAGCGTGCGTAATGCTAATTTAAACAGTGCTCTTCCTCGCTGAAGTCTCTGAACCCTCAGCTGCTGACAGCTTTTGCTTTGCTAATCTGCCTTTCGCCTGGCCTTGGTTGGCTTTACAGTGACACTGTTCATCAAAGGGGCTCACGCTGCCTTGTGTCCTTTCCCTCTCAGGCAGACCCGGGAGCAGGAGACCCCGCCCGACTTCTTCTACTTCTCTGACTTCGAGAGGCACAACGCTGAGATTGCGGCCTTTCATCTGGACAGGTAAATGTCACACCTGCGTCTCTAAATGTCAGGCCGAGCCTGGACACCCAGGAGACCTGTGCGCTGGCTTTTAACGATGCAAATGCGCAGAGATGGGATGCTGCACCGCACCGCTGGCGGCTGACACGACAGTGGCAATCCGTGCACACCTCCAGGCTGCAACCCCTGATTATTTAAGGATGCTGGTGATTAAACCCTCCACCAAAATGCGCACAATTGGATATTATAATGGAATGTAATTAAGTGCAATTACAGCCAGTGTACAATGTTGATTTCCAGCAGCTGATGTTACATATTGGTAAACAGAACATCTGCACCCAAAAGAACCTTGAACTTGCCTTGTGTTGTTTGGCTTAAAACAGAGCAAGTGGGTCGTGGAGCAGATGTAGGGAGGTTTTCTCGAGAAGGCCCTCATTTCCCACCTAAATTGGCATTATCCCAACTCTAGTCACCTGAAATGTGGAGAATGTGTCCCTGGGGCCCGGTATCAACATACAAGAATGTAATGTCTACCAGAGACTTTAGCCCATCTGGTCCAGTGAAATATCCAGTTGGTACATTGGCATGCCTGTGGGCAGGGCGAGAGAGGACCAAAGGTATGCAAAGCCTGCGCCCTTCTAAATATACGGCCCAGAGGTTCACCAAAATGAACAGGCTTTGCCTCTGTTACAAATTAAGGCCGAGTTATGGTGAAGTCTCAGCAGTTTTAGCAACACCGGACCTAAGGCATTCATCATTTCATGGAGCTGAGGAGAGGCGCACTAGCAGAACGGCTGTTATCTCTAACAAAGGGAGTAGCAGGAGCAAGGGGGGCTTTCCCATGTGCTGCGTCTGTCAGTCTGCTGCTTATAAGAGCAGATTTACCCGCCCGCCGCCCTTTAAAATTCTGTGACGTGAATAGCGGACCGTTCAGTGCGGGAGCACCGTAGCCCGTAACTGAGGAGACGGGGGTGTCTGGGGGCTTGAATTTCTTGGGCTCAGGCCTGTGTCATTAGCTCTTCTTCATTTAGGGTTTCTTTGGTCTTTTTGGATGAATCCTTGAGGTGAGAGGCGGAGCGTAAAGCTCACAGGTGGCAGTCCAGCTCGGCTTGCGGCTCCAGACGCCGCCCCCCCCTGCACCTCAGCTGGCTGCGGGCCCTTTAATCTCCCTGGGGCCTGGCGCAGCTTCATGTCATAAATGGATGAATTATTCATGTGGCTGCGCACACAGGAAAGTGAAAGTGGATGTCAGACAGGCACCTGCACTCTGCTTCTGCTGCAGCAATAACTTTTTTGTGGTACACTCCATGCTTCGTTTTACAAGATGTTCAATTATTTTTATTTAGTTATTTATATAGGATTGATGTGTTTTGTTTACCCATCCTTGTTAGCATATGAATTATTGTATGGGATTTCAGCGTAGAGTTATTTCCATAATAGCCTTTAAAATAATATCAGCATTACATTAAAGGGTTGGTTTGGTTTTAGACATAATTGCCTGGGTCATAGCTCCCCCTTTTGGTCATTGTTAGCAATTACATTCTTTTCCCCTTCCCTTTCCTTGCGGCTCGTGCAACTGCTTGGGCCAGTTTTAGGGCCTGAAATATTCAGAATTTATGCATACATTAACCTAATAACAATCCAAATAAGGTACATTTATAAGCATTGTTTTGAACTGTGCTACAGAATCAAGCTAATAATGGCCACCCTTTCACTGAGCCAAACACTTCTTCCATACTGTCTTTATTCTCATAGCTGACCAATGGTTCATCTGCAACGACGTCTTATCCACTTAATGAGGCAACGAAATCTTGAAAACCTGTACTGAGCCACAGTTTATCACTGTCTCACATACACACGGCTGCACGCCCTGAGTTTGTCTCCCCCCAGTGGCAGGGGAAGCAAGGGGATAGTCTAATTAGATTGAGGTGTCACATTTGACTTTAATGAAATTCACTTAATCTAATAAGCATATGAACTAATTTGCATGTGTTTGCATTCAAAAGACCTTCACTGTCCACGTTCATCAAAGGTCGTGAGGTGGACCCCAGCAGTTACCGATCCAGTGACTGGTAACTGGTGTGAGTGCAGTGATCGAGGGACGTTTAATCCAGTGCGTTACAGCGCCTTTCGGTGGTCAACCAGAGATTATCATGCGACTCTGGGTCTGGGGACTGTGGAGGCTTGGTGAGCAAGATGCCTCAGATGTGGGCAGTAGCCGGATTCTATTTCCTCAGTAGAGCCACCTTAGCTGATGTCTCGCTGTCCACTTCGGCAGGATCCTGGACTTCCGTCGAGTCCCTCCAGTGGCCGGACGACTGGTCAACATGACGAAAGAAATCAGAGATGTAACCCGGGACAAGAAGCTGTGGAAAACCTTCTTCATATCGCCAGGTGTGGACGCCATTGCTCCCCCCCCTCCTCCAAACACCACAGGCATCACGGGGCTGTCCTGGAGGGCGCCCGGGGATTATAATGACTGTGGCAGAGTCGAGGGCCACTGCGGGGGGCTGTGAAGCGCATTTGTGTGCCATATGTTAAACAGGCCTCCACACTGACAGGGGATTCCAGTTCAGATGTCAGCTCCATTCATTACAAAAATTCACAAAGACAAAAGGGCGTTTTTGCTGCGTCAGATATTCTCTAATAGGTCTGACATGAATGATATGCTGCACAAAGGCACGGAGACACTGTAAAGGTCATTCTTCTCAGACACCTGTCTACATCTGGAGCAACGAGGCCGAGATGGTGCTTTGAAACGTCCCCCTTTTCTCATCTTCCTTAGCCAACAACATCTGTTTCTACGGCGAGTGCTCCTACTACTGCTCCACGGAGCACGCTCTGTGCGGGAAGCCTGATCAGATCGAGGGCTCCCTGGCTGCCTTCTTGCCCGACCTGGCCCTGGCAAAGCGCAAGACGTGGAGGAACCCGTGGCGGCGCTCCTACCATAAGCGAAAGAAAGCAGAGTAAGAGCTGGTTCTATCACTGCAGGGGGCATCTTCACTAAACACTCACACTTTTGGTTTAATGCAGTGGATTTCATCCTTGTACTGGCATACTGTAGGGGCGTATACATGGGTGGGGCCACTGGCCCCAGCTGAAAGCTGATTGGCCTCTTCCCCTGTCACTCACCAATTTAAAACATATCATTGACTAATGATGAGGTTGGCCCTTCTGTGTGCATTGTGGTCGCTTTTATGCTCCCCACTTTAAAAAATCGCTTGCTTTGCCCCAGCTTTGCTGGCGGTTTAAAAACGGGGGGGTAGGAACATCAGTACCAAGCCGAGCCTCAGCTTTGAAATGTGGGTGGGCCGGGGAGGGGGTGTGGTTATGACAGGGTGGTCCAGTCTCATGATCGGCTGGGCCAGACCCACCCTGCCCTCCCCCATATTACCGGGCCTGAGCAGCATGGTCTACATCCCGCCAGAACCAGAACTGGGCATGTCTGTGTCTCTACATCTTTACTTTTAAATAACAGAACGATATTTTTAAAGAAAAATAACAATTTCAGAGTCATATTACAGGTGAATGTCATTGAACCCTATGTATTTTCTGCAGGGATACAACTGTAATTTTTAATAGTGTATTTATTTGTATTACGTTTTATAAAATGTATTTTGTCACAGTCAGAACACATAGGATTGGCTATAATGAAATAAATAGAGCTACAAATGACTGACAATACAGAGCTTCCCCCATACAGAGTGATTTAGGAGCTCATTGCTTCCGAAAGAGTCATAAAGTACCGCTTTCATCCTCTGTTTTTTAATTGCTCCAGGAAATTAGGGACTTGGGATAATATGATTCCTCACACTCCCTGAAATTGAAATTTAAAAATGAAGTAATAGATTCACTGGCGCAGAACAGCGTGAGAAGCAGCGCAATAAGAATAATTAAGTGCAAAGTCATTAGATGGCCTGGTGAAAGCATTAAATTAAGGAAACGGGTGTGGTGCTGTATTTATATTGCTTGGAAATAGATTATAAACCCACAGTTGTCCTGTTTTTGTGGTGTGTTCGGACATGGTCGAGCCACCATGATGTATCTTTCAATTATCTTTCATGGTGTTCACTGGATTTTCTGTACCATGGTATTCAATCGTATGGTTGGTTACCATAGGTTACTGTAATGCACCCGAGAACTGAACCACACGTTCAGCAAGGACATAATTCTAACACCATCGCTCTACTAATACCTAGTGCTTTGTCTCTGGAGTAAATCAAAATGCTCTGAACTAATTGGAAAATTATTCATAAGGAGGTAGGCCTTGGTTCTCATTCTGCAGTGCAGTGCAGCCAGTGAGGCTTCTCATTGTGAAGTAGCCCTATTCACATGCTGTTTGTCTCAGAGTGAGCGGCGCTCTACAATACAGCTGTTTACAACAGCATTCAAATCTCTGATCTGTTACACAGCAACAGTGTAAATTGTATATACTGTAGTAATATAGTGACACTTTAACATGGCCCTGATCAGGATAAGCTGCTGATGGACTGCTGGACTGGGATTAAAAGTCTGGCTAAACAAGGAGGTCCTCCATGATAAGTTTGCCGGACCCATATATCCATTGGCCACTGGTGGACCAGATGGTCAGTCCAGCCCTGGATGGATGGATGGATGGATGGATGATGGATGGATGGATAGATGAATGGATGGATAATATTCGTGTAATACTCAGGATGATGTGGCAGCAGTTGACCTTTTCGTTTCCTCAAATTTCAAACTGTAGACATTTGTCTCCTCTGCCCTCTTGTCACCTGGCTTTTATTCACTGTTCATTTACACTATTGTTACCCCAAAGTGTTGCATGCCAGTGAGTGACACAGTTGGTTGATTCTCTGTTATGCGCTTCTGGATAACTGTATCAGGAAGTGTTGTACAAGAATGAATTGAATCTACTGGAAAGGGAAGCAGAAGATGGTTGGATGGATAAAAGAATTGGTCTCGGAAAGATAAGCTTTCATAGCAAACAAATGCGTTACAGAAATATATGTGTTGCAGAAATATTTGGTAGCTATAAAGTAGCTGAAACATTCTAATTATACATTATAGAGGGTGATGCACATTCATAAAAGCATCAAGCCAGGAGAATTCCCTCCCCTTTGAAATATAAGCCACTAGCCTCCTATATACTTTCAAGATGATAATCAAACAATCTCAAAGTGCAGGTAACTGAGAAAACAGTCTTTTTCTGATTTCAGTGCTCACTCCAAATCTTGAATTCTTATTCGCGATGTTCTTGACTCCCGCATGATGCCATTTTCCACTCTTCCCCGGGACTGCGTGAGATCTCATAGGACCCTGCAGTTCACAGTCGTGCAGCAATCCCCTCACCAGCTGCGCGGAAGGTAGAAATTCTCCACCCGCAGGCCAGCTCACGCTCTGCGCGGACAGATATCTGCACAGCGCTCTTCAGGAAAGCAGCTACTCAGAAAGACGTTGCATCCGAACGGTGAACCGGCAGCATCGCGGTCAGGGAAACTGCGCGTTGCTATTATTTTTGAGTATGAATCCTGAGAGTGGCACCTAGTAATTTGCTACCAAGCCAGCATTCAGTGCAGTTGAATGGGGACACACATACAGTACATGCAGAGTATAGGCACACTGACACAAGCCCATGTTATCTGCCCTGAATTAGATGCAGCGGTTACTGAGGGATCATTAATAAAAGATGAAGGCAGCGGAATTTGGTTTGTAAATGCATTTCGCTCTCTGAAACCCCAGACAGGGAATAAGGAGAGCTGTGGACTTCCTGTGAAAACCATCAGATGTTGTCTCCCAACAGATGGGAGGTTGACCCAGATTACTGCGAGGAGGTCAAGCAGACCCCGCCCTATGACAGCGGCACGCGTCTCCTGGACATCATGGACATGACCATCTTTGACTTTCTCATGGGTGAGATGTTTCATGCAGTCGTCATAAATCTCGTCTAGGTATTATCAGTGTGCCAATGTCATGCATAGCCATATTACCCTGGATTAGAATTATTTTGTGTATTCATCTTTCTGTCAGGTCTTATGAAACATTTGGTCTCTGTGTATCGAAAAAAAACCTGCTGAAAGCACACATGAAATCTTTAACACGAAATCCAGCGACTTCCTAGACTGATAGATTGGATGTCATTTGAGATGTTACATCTTTTAAGCACCTGCCTCTTAGAGCATTTATTGTGCTTGTGTCACACAGGTAATATGGATCGGCATCACTACGAGACGTTTGAGAAGTTCGGCAATGACACTTTTATCATCCACTTGGATAACGGGAGAGGGTAAGGAGGCACTAGGTCATTACTAAAGTCACATGAGCAGGAAACCATTCTGGGGATGAGAAATATTTAAATTAGTTAGTAGCAGTGTGTGTGAGGCAACACTGCAAGGTCTCCTGTGGGACATTTTGCGTCATGCCTCTATGTGTAAATAGATTTTCTTTTTGTATTTTTCGTCAATTTTCTGTTACAGTTATAGAGCATTATGAAACAGCACTGTGTTGCAAATTAAGGGATTAAAAGGTTCCATGCTTTATGTTATCATAAACAAAAACATAGTCTTGTGTTAGTTTGTTGCGTGTTAGATGTTTACAAACAGGATTATTGATTTTGTATTGACTGAATGCTGGTAATTGTAGCTGTGTTGCAATGTACCTGAATCTGTGTATTTGGTTTTCAGTTTAGTTAGTCAGCAAGACCAGTTTTATAGCATCTGACCAACATGTTCATCTATTTACACTTATGTTTAAGCATAAGTATGACATCGCAGGCTACGTCCTCAAGAACCCTTTTGTTTAAGACTGTGTCAAAAGCCTTCAAGCTACCTGCCTAAATTTTCCACAACATCATATCGATCAATGTTATAAATATTACAGTGCACCGGTGCTGAGTCAGAAAGGTTGAATATGTCTATTACATCTTTTTTTTCCAGGTTTGGGAAACACTCCCATGATGAAGCCTCTATTCTTGTGCCTTTAAGCCAGTGCTGCAGGTGAGTCAGCGCTTTTATTTTTCATTGAAAAGTTGAAATAACAGTGTCAGTGTGTTTCAGCTCTACCAATTTTATTGACAATTCTGTACATTCCGGCTTTATTTTCGAAGCAAACATAACTTGATAATGTTGAGAAAAAGCTGTTAGGTTACTTTCACTACCTCTAATACATTTTCTCGTTGTCGTGAATGCAGTAATTCAAATAGTAAGTCTGGACCAACACCAGCAGCTATTTATTAAAATGTGTAAAATAAAAGTCATGTAACTTGATATAGCAATGTACAATGGATGTTTTATGGTACATACTATGCACAATATATTGTCATTATCACTAAATGTCGGCCTTGTTTTAATATTGATAAGATGAAATATCTTATAGCTGCATACATAAATTATTAGTTATGTTTTTATGCTACCAAATTGGCATCACATCAGCTGTGTTCAGGGCCATGACAGCTCAGGCAGAGCAGAAAGTTTCACTTCCTTAATATTCATAGGTCCCATATCTTGCTGTTTGTAGCAATATCTGAAAAAGTATTTTATGATCCTGCTGTTTCTGTATGTAAAATTATTTTTTAGAATTTATTCATATACATGCATGACATGCATTTATAATTGTAAAATAATTGTAAATAGGTTAAAACAGGCACTTCATATGTTACTCTCGATCGTGTTAAGTGCAGATAAGGAAAATATGGCCTGATAATCATCCGTTAAATTATAAAAGAACAAACACTTTTGCAGTAATGTAGAAGAGAAAGGGCAGGGGAATCAGAGTGAAAGATGATGGAAAATGACAGCCCCCCACGTGTCGCCCACCCCCCGTCCCCCTGCAGAGTGAAGAAATCGACCCACCTTCGCCTCCAGCTGTTGGCCAGGGAGGAGTTCAAGCTGAGCACCCTGATGGCCGAGTCCCTGCTGAGGGACCGGCTGACGCCCGTGCTCATCCAGCCCCACCTAGAGGCCATGGACCGCCGGCTTCGCCTGGTGCTCAAGGTGCTGTCCGACTGCATCGAGAAGGAGGGCTACACGGCCGTAGTGGAGGACGACCTGGAGGCGGGGAGTACCCACACGGCCCCCCGGGACAGGTAGTAGGCCAGGGCTGGAGGGAACTTTCCCCCTGCACTCCCAAATCCCACCCCCCCAGCCCTCCGAAGTCTTGAAAGAGACGCCCCTATTTGCGCAACTTTTTGAATTCAGTGAATTCCAAGACTCATTTATTCCTTCATCTCTCCTGTATGTGCGTTTGTATATAAGTGTGTGTATATAAGCTGATACAAGCTTGTGTGCAAGTACATGCATAAGGGAGGTGATAGACATGGTCTTGTTAAATAAAATGGTTTTATTGCTCATATCTGACAGCGTGTCAACAAGAACCATTGCTCTCTGCTGTTGTCCCTCATGTAATTTTTTTTCATTTTTCTTTTAAATCAGAGGCACCGATTGGAGTGCCGGTTTGCTCCAACGTGTGTTTATTTTGTCCTGCCAGCCTGAATTGGCCTTAAATTATTTATTGAGTTGCTTGTTTTTTTATTTGTTGCGAACATCCGATTAAGTACGCAAAAGGGAATAAGACTGGTTCGGTAGAAGCGTGTTGATGTGGAATTTGGATACATACGGAAGGGCAGGCTTTGCTCCTTGTCTTCACCGTGCGACGCACAAGCCCGTGGGGGTGTGACTGTCCGGGGAGCCTGTGCACAGCCTCACAGTCGGGTCAGATCTGCTGAAGAGGCAGCATGCGTGCATGTCGTTAGGAACCTCTACACAGCCGTAGCTAGACGTCATATTTATGGAGTTCCTTCTTTATATATTTGGGTTTAAAAATCAAATCATATTTCTTTTTTGTTGTCTGTTTATGGTCATTCATTCAGTTTTTCATGTTTACATTATCGCCTAAACATGGAGCGGTGCAGACATGAAAAATGTCGTTGTTTTACGGAACAACTAAGGGACGTAAATCCTAATATTAATTCTGCCTATAAACAGCGGACAAGGGCCAACTTTGCGCTCGACGTTTAATAAACACCGCTCAGCCGCACTCGTGAAACTTTGCGTTATAATCACATGCTCTGTACTTTGAGAGGTGTTTTGTAGACCGTATGTTAGGTACTCTTCATGCTGGTACTGTTCACATTTATCAAAGTGCTGTATCCTTTCACTTTGCGAAAAGCTGCCAAACTCAGAATTACATTCTAATTAAGTTATTGATTTGCTAGGTACTGGGTTTCCCTTCTCATGCCTATACAAGTGCATCCATACATCTCTTTCTATTAGATGATGCTACTTCAAAAGCACAAGTGGCCATAATATAAACGACTGAGCCAATATCATATTTTGCCACCAGTATAATAACATGCATATTAATGAATCATAGTTTCTGAATGTTTATAGTGAACACTATAAGTCTATATAATATGCCGTAAGAGTCCAAGTTAAGACAACTGAAATTGAAATCAGACTAAATTTTTAATAATTAGCTCATTAATTAGCCCGTCTTATATTTTCGCCAAATCGTTAAGTGCTTTCCTTAAACTGTCAGACATTTGTGGAAGATGTTTAGTTAGTCTGAAATGTTGTTGCCAAAGGGCAAAAGCTTCTGTTTCCTTGATTAAATCAATTCCGATACTAAAAGTTGTCTTTAGGAATTATAAAACGTTTCCTGTGCATTTTAAAGTGGATCTTTAGATTCTTCAACCAGACTTGTGATAAAATTGAAATGTATTTCCTTATTTATCAACACTCTGCTTTGTTTATTTCTATACATTCCAGGAGAACAAGTCAAGTTCTGTGATGTGGTCTGATTCTGCACTAATCTTGTGTGTGTGTGTGCGTGTGTGTGTGTGTGTGTGTGTGTGTGTGTGTGTGTGTGTGTGTGTGTGTGTGTAAATTGGGGGACTATGATAAAATAAAATTATGAGGTAATATAATAATCTGTTACTGAAATACTCTTTTAAGTGGAGCATCAGTTGCAAAACTTGGGTCTCTGACATTGTTGCCTGATATTCTGTACCATTCTGTATCATTCTATGTGTTCCAGACAACATGTCATGTCTGTCCTATAAGCTTTTTGTATGAAGCACTTTTTGACTCATGACCAAAACTCCAGAGATCCCAGGCCTCTAACTCTGTAGAAGCCAATGGGAATAAATAGTTTGTCAACCGAATGATTATGGCTTTCAGATATTTTACACTATTACATCAAGCCTTTCCATGGGTTTCCCGTTGGCTCAAGGACTACCTCCTTGAATTGTGCAATAGCATGAAGTGTATTGTAAATATTCCATCTCACTGAAAATTCAACAGGAGCATAGGAATTTAAATCCAATTTAAAATGGCAAGGGAGAACAGGCTCTATTTATGTATAATGTTTTCTTTTCCATTTGAAAAACTTCTGCTTGATATCGGAGCATAGCAAAATGCACAACTGAAACCAATTTGCACACACTGACCGCAGGTTACCAGGGTGGCAAAAGGCCTCTGCACTGGGTGAAGAATCATGTCTTTACAAAATTGAACAGTAACTGTCGGTGTGGCTGCTGTCCAAATACATGTCCTGACTTCAGACTGTGCAGTAAGCATTTATTACTGTAAATAGATGAAATGCTGCATTATTTAATGCATCTTGAACATACATTTTAAAGTTAGCATAATTATCCATTAGGAGAAAATCCTTTTGTACACAGTGCCTAATGTATAAAGACTTAATTGTTACTTCCTTTTGTCCTTGTGTGAGGTTGTGTTCGTCTGAAGAAATATACACAATGATCACAGTGGCAATGTAGTGAAAAGACAATATTTTAAAACCATAATTTGTATGGTAGGTTGACCGACTGTTCTTAAGCGAAGCGGCTTCCAAGTAGTCTGCTAGAAACGTGAGGGATTTTCGCTGTATCACAACTCATATACCAAGACATATCGTCCTTGGTTAAGAGGACACAATTTATAAAGAAATGCATATCCTCCATAGACTAATAATGGTTTAGCTTTTTGGGTTTATTTTTTTGCTGTTTTATTTACTGAAGTCTAAGTTAGAAAATCAAATGACGCTTAAATAAACAAAAAGAGTAGGTTTGGATTTCATGTCATCATTGTGGGCACGTCAAGGTGGCGCGCTGATGTCTGTCTTATGCTGACAGTGCATCCAGGGTGTGGGCATCAGTCACTGTCAGCAGAGTGCAGTGCTAGAGTGGCTGTGTAAGTACAGTAGAATGAATTGGATTTAATCCAGTGCCTGTGCAGTGATAGGAATACTTGAATATTTAGTTTCGCTATTTAAGAAAAGACTCACTTTCCACCTGGATTCATGAAGAACTGGAGCTGAGGTGTGTGTCCGTCGTGCCCTGATGGTGATGAACGAGGCACGACTTTTGTTCCTTCTGTTCTCACATGTAAATAAGTATAAGTAATTTGCCAGCCTAAAAAGCTATGACTTTGTGGCGATATGCTTCTTTTACTTTCATGCATTGTTTGTGTGGAGTTTGTTTGCAAAATGTGCAATAAAACAAAAACAAAAACAAAGTGTGTTGCTTCCTTGTGAGACCCAGAACGGCCGTCAGTGAAAATTTCACATGAAGAATTTATGACATCTCTGCTGACGTTTAGAACACAATCTAATCTGCAGACGACTATAAAGGACGGAATGCAATATGGCGCTTAAACAAACGTGTAGGATTAGTTGGTGCTTTTAAGCGATTGTCTCTTCTTTCTTTCTTAATTTTTAATTCATTTTTATTTCATCCGTTCCAGATAGTGGAGCAGGGTTTTCACATCCTCCATAAAATCACTCCTCGAGTGAAACACATATTTTTCCCTACATATACTTTCTCTGATTAATTAATGTGACATGTGGATGTCGTTAGGTGACATCTAAGACGAATGAATATTGATGTGATACCCATTCGTTCCACTAGGTGGCAATGCAAACAAAGAAAAACATCCCTGCTTATTTATCATCTAGTTACACCCGATTTACTGAAATTCCGCATTACACTCAGGCGTTATAAATAACTTTTAATGAAGAATCAATGAACTTATGCATACATGATAATAATAGCTGAAACATTTTATAAGAATTGTTTTTTATGATATGTCACAGGGCACACTATGGACATTTTAGAGATACCAATTCAGTTAAAAGCTTTTTTGTTTCTCTGAAGACCTCTGATATTGGGCCAGGATTAAAACCCGCAACACAGGAGATATGGAGCTGAAAAGCTGCCCACTGAGCCAAACCTTTCAGCAACCTGATGCAACATTAAAATACACCCAAAGGATCAGCTTTAGGTTGCACTGTCCACTATTAATTACAAACATCTCCCAAAACAATCACTGAATACCTGCTGTGCATCATTTACTGGTACGACGGGAAAACTAAATATCAACGTTTGAAATTTTTTTATGTGATATTTTTCTGAATTATGTTTATACCGAGAGTCTGCTCTAGGTACTTAAACAACCCACAAACAGTTCATGTTATTATATTCATAGATCCTGTATATGGCTGCTGAAATACAAATGTCATTAATAACACTGGTCGACAAGGCCTTTGTCACAGAAACACTGAAGGGTGTCCTTTGTCTACTTTTTGTGTTGATTTCAGAAATGCACTCAACATTTCGCTATCATCCATAGTGTTAGAGTGGTTATATTGATAGTATATAATTCCTTATTAACAATGCATTTATTGATGATTATTTCTATTTCGAACATTTTTAACACTTTACAGAAGGGCACAATGCACTGCAAGTCTGTTCTGCCAGAGTTTGCAAGCCGTAACACATTTATACATGTTGATGTAGGGTCCCACTCTCTCTGAATCCCAAGCCTGGTGGCAGCTGGTGATCAGGTATGCCGGCTGATTTCCGCTGCACCCTTAGCATGAATGTTCCTGAGGCCAAGTACAGCAGAAAATCATATACATCTACCATTTAGAAGAGAGACTTGCACCATACACATATACTGTAAATATACATATAGCGTAAAGTTTAATTGTGTGTCACTCAAAGTCCTTGCATTATAGGGAAATTCCGGCTATAGATGTTAGAATCCAGTGCAAAAAAAATCTGAGAATGACCTATTTTGATTTACAAAAAGAAATTGCTAACCAGTGTAATCTTCCCTGTGAATATGGTAAACAGTTTTCAAATATTTGGATCGTGTATCTTATTATAACTTTTTTTTGCTTGATTTTGAATCTGGGTGGGAATCGTTTTTATGACGAAATGACATTTACATCAATAAAGCATCACAAAAGTAAAATGTATTTTCAGAGAAATGTTTGCCAATTTTATACATTTTCTCTATTTTACCAAGGCAGCATTCGGCGGCTGGTGTAATTATACTGATCATTACTTTTGTTTTGATAACCTTCACATACTCTTTTCAGCCGTCTAACAAATAGGTCTAAATATGCCTTTTATGAATGAAGGAAACGAAGTTCAGACAAACATCTAAGGGGACAGAGACCGCAAAACAAAGTGCTGCAATCAGTTGGCCCAGACAGTCCGCCGCGGAAGTGTTGTCATGGGAATGCACTAAGTCTCCTGTGGGACTGTTATCTGATTGGCTGCTTGTCGGGAGGCCGCTCTCCCCAAGACGTGATATTCAGTCTCACCATTTTGTCTGCTGCTCACAAAAGAGCACCATTACAAAGTAGACAAGTTACACTTCAAATATCTGGATTTATGTAAGTAAAATGTTCCAAGAGAAGCTCATAAGTGGCGTAATACTACGAACCTATGGACACTTTTAATTTTTTTTCCAAACACACTTGCAATTATTAGTGCTACCAGACGCAAATTACCTTAATTATTTCCTACGGAGAGAAGGCCATGACAAATGTTTTGTAAAATGTAATCTTTTCCTTTTCTATAGGAAGTCCTTCATCATCATCTTCATCAGCTACTTTTAATTCCTTTTAACAGTACTTTAATTCCTTTTAACAGTACTACCACTACAGCTACACCTTAATTTACTCAAACTGTAGGCAAATAGACTATTAGATACATTTAAATGTATGACACAGCATTATCGGCACAACTGAAATAACGTGTTTATATTTATAAAGTTTTATTTCAATCCATCTTCCAATGCTTATGGAGGTCAGGATTTGCAGATCTGGCGGCAACGGCAGGGGTCCTCCCTGGACAGGCTGGCGGTCCATCACAAAGCACATAAACACACAATCTTACACTACGGGCAATTTGGAGATTCCCATTAACCTGACTGCATGTCTCTGGACTGCAGGGGGAAGCCGCAATACACAAAGAAACCAGAAAACATCAGACACACAAACACAGAACGCGGATACAGCATTTACACCTTCAGCCCTAGAGCTATGAGGGAACGGCGCCACCCACTGACCCACTCCTCAAATAGCAGATGAATAATGGTACTCAATCAATAAATCAATTCTTCAGTTCCTTGTTAATTTCTAAATACCTTCTGTGTGTATGTATTTCCAGACTGAAGCTCATCCCAGACAATACAGGTCAGAAAGCTGGGGTCCACCCAGGTCCACAGGATGGTAATATTCTTAATTATAGTTTAACATCTCTAATTACTTAATTAGCGTATAGTTTATTGTTACTAATCACTTCAATGTATCAAGCTTATAAAACCAGCAATGTATTGTAATTGTTTATCCTGTACAGTGGCACAGAGAACCTGAAGCCTATTCTGGAAAGCACAGGAACACTCTAAACACACACACATTCACACACATCTGTATTGATATCTTTGTGGGGACCATCCATTCATTTCTATGGGCATAACCCTAATCCCAGCAATGACAACCTTAACCCCTACCCAGCCCT
Source organism: Brienomyrus brachyistius (assembly GCF_023856365.1). Taxonomy (NCBI): domain Eukaryota; kingdom Metazoa; phylum Chordata; class Actinopteri; order Osteoglossiformes; family Mormyridae; genus Brienomyrus; species Brienomyrus brachyistius. Next base: position 19,180,361 of record NC_064537.1, on the reverse strand, counting down.
AACCTTAACCATGTGTAACCAAACAAAATACAAGACTTTTGACATTTTTAGTTTTTTCATTGCACTCAACAGATAAAATTGAGTTTCCTCTTGTGATCCCCACGACATCAAAATAACAGCTTTTTTTTAATTACATTGTGGGGACCAAATGTCACCACAATGTAATGTACACATAACCACACAAACACATACACACATAACCCTGAAGGAATGATCCACCACGATATTAGTGCTTCAAAACACAAAAATGAAACATCTGAATCACTCCTCTGAAAGCTTTTAGAGTCCTCTTTTTGAACAGTAAAACTGGACTTAATTACATAATCCTGCCATCGCTGAAAACATTCCTCCTTGAAAAGCCACGATTAGGTACACTTCAAAAGGGTAACAGCTCTCAAAAAACAGCATGCGAAAAAATTGCGATGGCCCAAAATAGGCTGTTTACCTATCCGTTACTACGTGCTTTGTTCCTACAGCATTCTTGTAATGTTCAAGCCAGCCTTACCAAATAATTGTGGTTTATGTTTGCTGGCCATTTTATTTTTGTTCGCTGATGGCTAATTTTTTATTTTAAGTATTAAAACACTATATTCAAACAGACTGCATTGTGACTTCATCATCACTAAATCTTTGCCAAAGAAATCTTTTTGTCCAATCTATACATCCTTGATCTGTATAATTCTAGAACTGTATTTTTGATGTAAATCTGTATTAAATTTAATCAGAGGGCCTTGTTTTTTCCAGTTCCAGCGTCAAAGAAAAAAACAAAAACGGTGCAGCGTTGTTAACCTGATGTCGTGGCCCCGCTACGCGGGAAGACAGGACTTCCCCGTCTCCCAAGCCCACACACGCAGCCATGACGCCCACAGCTGTTTTTCGCAGTCTCCGCCTGCCTGACAGTAGTCGCTAAAATGCCCCTGTTTAGGGACTCTTTGAACACACATCTTCCCCCTTTAGTCACGGAAAGACAATTTACGCCCATTATACAGTATTATAGATAAGATCTACAGACCTCGCATTGTTGGCCGCAACTTCTCTATTTTCAGGAAACAACACAAAAACCTGAAATTTCGACTTCTGTTTATAAGGATTATTTAGACGAAAAATACAAACGAAATCCCGCATGAAGTTTTTTATGTGTGTGTGAGGACTGCTTTTGTCTGTTTGATGTATGTGACTATAAAAATAAATCGAAAATAAATAAATAAACGAATGAATGCGGCGCGGCTTTCCGTGTTCAGGACCACCCAGCGTCGGAGCGACTGAGGCCGTTTAGCTACAAATTGATGACGCCCCGGGTTCAGAGGTTCATGCAAGCAAGTGGGAGCTCAGCAATTCCGTCCGTTATCTGCACTTAGGCGCCAAGGGACCTGCCCGCCGTCCGTCGGAACTGGGTGTACTGGGACACCGGCCGCTTGCCGTTAGTGGAGTTAGACTTCATTTGGGGGGCGAACGACTACTGACATCTATTTGGCTGGCAACCGCGGGCACCGCGCTACTTTGATGAGCAAGTTTATCCTTGGCTTATGTGACAGCTGTAACATTGTCACTCTGCGAGGTATATATTTAAACAATGTTTGATAATTCGCAATATCCCTACAATTGTTTCAATTACGATGGTGACGGCTACCCTACCTGTAGTACTGATGAAGAGAAAAAAATGTGCCGACCAGCCTACAGGTATTATTATCATTATTATTATTATTGTTGTTGTTGTTGTTGTTTGTTGTCGTTGTTATTTCTGTTGTTCTTGTTCTTGTGTAATAAACTTGTGAACATACTCAGGTTTAGAGGGTATATTTTCGTAACGTCTTCAATACATTTATAACTGTTTTTATTGTCATATACCGTTTTCTCTCCCATTTGTAATTACTCGAATCGCTGTTAATCATTATAGTTTACCCCTGTATTGCTGACTTAAGATGAACAGCTGGCGGTGATCGTCTCTGGTAACTTTAATTGTCGCTCTCTAAACTGGACGCGCTGTTTATTAATTTGCAAAGATCAGAATAGTTTATCGAATGTAAAAGTGTAAGCGATAGACAGACATAGATAGGGATAGACTATTAGCATTACTCAGTTTTCACGTAAAATAAAGCATTTAATTAGCATGTTTTTTCCCAAATTAAAACGAACCAGCGTTGTGACTATGGGTCTAGAATATGCTATATTACCTGCAGCTGCATAATTGGAATATTTGTCTTATACTGAATTATTCGATCTCTTTTTTAGTTATATTGCACTAATAGCAATGGCCATTCAGCAGAGTCCGGATAACAGAGTCACCCTGTCCGGGATCTACGAGTTCATCATGAAGAGGTTTCCCTACTATCGCTCCAACCAGAGAGCCTGGCAAAACTCAATACGACACAACCTCTCTCTCAACAGCTGCTTCATAAAGGTAAAGTAATTGCTATTAATTTCATATGCCAGGAATTAGGAACGTAAACTGCTTGCCACGCTTTTCCTGTATCCGTTAAAACTATTGATCATGTAAGAGTGATTTTACTGTTTTTTGTTTGTATGTTTTTTTTTTAGAATTTGGTCAGTTTTTTTACGGCATGACGTTTTCTTACTCAGATCCCATGTAATCTACACAGAAAATATTGCAATGTACAAGTAGGACATCTTGTAATATCTATCTCTGCATAGTGGTTATTGATTATAATCATTTATTATAAGTATTATTGTTGTTGTCGTTAGAATTTTCATCCATTATAGAGGTAGTTAGATTGTATGCAGAAAACGCTTCGGCATGGAAATAATGTCAAATCTGAAAAGATGCCAGATCGTTAAAAATGTATTTTTGAAAAATATATTCATGAAAATGCATAAACCACAGAAAAGAGAGAGAAGTTTCATTAAGTTTCTCTTATGGTTCCATATATCTGGACAGATCTGTAGTTTAAGTTACCCATTTAATGCCCACAAACTTTTTTTCTTTTTTTTTCCTCTTCACCTTATTGCTAAATAATGTTAAGCATGTTAAAAAATTTTGAGATTTACCATTTTGGGCCGCAGTTTTCAATAGTGTCATCCAGGTGACATGCATTAGTAAGAGAGTCTATTAAAAGCTAAACTGCACATCCACGTAACTTATGTTGCAGGTTCCCAGGACCGAGGGCAATGATAAGGGGAAAGGAAATTACTGGACTTTTGCTACAGGCTGTGAATCTATGCTGGACCTTTTTGAGAACGGTAATTTCCGCCGACGTCGCCGCAGACGCAACATCAAGGTGGGCTTTCGGGAGCCGGCCGAACCCTTCCTGCCCATTGACGGCCCACAGGGGGGCGCCCTGAGGCAGCTGGACTCCAGTCCCTTTTGCCCCATGGACCCCACCCACAGACAACCCCCTCTCAACCCCCCTCCTCTGGGAAAACCCGAATCCGAAATCAAGTTCAGCATCGACTACATCCTGTCCACTCCAGACCCCCTGCCTGGCTTCCGCCCGCCCCCGTGTGGGGCCACGGGGCCCCCCGTTCACCTTCTGGAGCCCCAGCATCTCAATCTTCAATTTTGGACAATGTGACCATCTAACAATAGACAGTGAATGGCAGTAAGCAGACTTATGAGTCTGAATCTGCCGTCCCCCCCCCCCCCCCCCCCCCCCACACGACGTGTTTCCTGAATGGCGATTGTCTCGGCAGCATGAATGACATTTGCATTCTCATGCAAGACAGTGCTAATAGTTATACTACAGCAGGCATGTTTGCCATCATCGCCTCCATAGCTTCTACTCTCTGTACATGTAGTTCAATTCCGATCAATCAGTTTTGTCCTGTAAAGCCATTCGCTTGCTGCTGACTCTGTGATCCCTGGAGTGATTAATAGTTTCAACCATCAGAAGCTGCTTCACACGAAAAAGAAAGTTTTATTTGACGACAAAGCTGTGTTACCTGCAAGCGCAAGTATGGGAGACCGGGACCGTCTGGCTCCTCCCACCAACTGCCTCCCAAAACTCAAGTCAAGAGGACATGCTGTCTGAAATGCCTGTGTAATTGTCTTGTTTACTGCTTACTGGCAGGAATACAGTGCTGTGTGTTAAAGCCTAAACAGACATATGCCAGAAATGAGAAAAATAAAGAAATTCATGGAGGAATCACACCCTGCACGTACAGTTCATGCCCAGTGAAGGTGTAGATGGCATAGTTACAGACAGGAACAGTATCTCTACACTCACGCGAAACCAAATCTCACAGGTCCGGGTGACGCTGTGTTCAATGGGTGAATTTACGGACATGGATACCTTTGTAAACTTCAAGAATAGAAGAGTCCAGCAACCTAGCTGAAGCTGGAAGCTCTGCTTGGAGCAGCAGAGGAGCACAACACAAGCGGGAGAAACTGAGGCATGTCTGGGTACACAAGTCATAAAGTTGAGGTGAAGGTTCAGTGATAGGAGGAGGACAAAATACATATGGAAGCGAAGGTCTGTTAGGAGGGAAGACTCAGGGTCCGCTGAGCGATGCGTGGCATTTAGGGCGCTGGAAACATCCATTTTTTGTCATACTGCTGAGTATTATAAAGTATTATATTAGCATTAAATCCAAAATGTGGTGTGATGTATTTGAATATTAAAAAAGTATAATATGTGAAGTGTTAAAAGGAAATGCTATAACTAATTATTTGTTGACATTTTTCTTTTTTATTGCAATGAAATTGCTCCTGTAAATGTGATAGAATATAAAAAAAAACCTACAAGTCCTAACACCATACGTACTGTAAGCCGTATTCTGTGTGGGGATTTTGCATGTCTGCCATGCGTGCTGCAGGTTTCGACTTGGTACTCCAGGCTCCTCCCACAGTCCAAAGGCATGCGGTTAGGTGAATTTGCATCTGCAAATTGCCCATTGAGAGTGTATATGCGTGTGTGGGTCATGTACACACTACCAAATGTCTCCACGATGTGATAAAAAAATGCTGTTATTTTGACCATTTTTTTTTCCATCTCCACAAGGGGAAACTCAATTTTTTTTTAAATCTGTAACTGCAGTCAAAAACTTGTATTTTGTTTGGTTACCTATGGTTAAGGTTAGGGATGGGTGGGGTTAGGGTGTCATAGTTGGGATTAGGGTTTTTCCCATAGAAATGAATGGAGAGTCCCCACAAAGATATGAATACCAACTTCCTGTATATATATATATATATATATATATATATATATATATATATATATATATATATATATTCCTGGTATATATGGTATATATATATTTTGTGGGGACCATTTTTCCATTCTGTGAATGCAATCAAAAAAGTAAAAATGTCAAAAGTCTAATATTTTGTGAGCTTACTTATGGTTACGGTTAGGGTTGAGTAGGGGTTAAGGTCATCATGTTATTAGAATTTTCCCCATAAAAATGAATGGAGAGTCCCCACAAAAATATAATTATAAACCTGTGTATGTGCATGTGTGTGTGTGTGTGTGTGTGTGTGTGTGTGTGTGTGTGTGTGTGTGTGTGTGTGTGTGTGTGTGAGCGGGTAGACCTATCCTTATGGGGACACCATGTCCCCATAACGTGATAAATATCCGTTTTTTCCCTTATGGGGACTGGCTTCCTGGTCCCCATAAGGGAAAACTCTATTTTATAAAAATCAGTGATTGCCATGAAAAAACTAAAAATGCAAAAACTCTTGTATTTTGTTTGGTTATTTATGGTTATGGTTAGGGCAGGGTGGGGGTTAAGGTTGTCATAGTTAGCGTTAGCATTTTTCCCATAGAAGTGTATGACTGGGCCCCATAAGGATAGGTATACCCTACATGTGTGTGTGTGTGTGTGTGTGTGTGTGTGTGTGTGTGTGAGCGTGTGTGGTGTGTGTGTGTATTTGTGTGTGTGTATGCGCGTGTTTGTGCGTGTTTGTGCGTGTGTGCGTGTGTGTGTGTGTGTGTGTGTGTACTCTGAGGTTGGCCTGCTATCCCATGCAGGGTTGTTACAGTTTGTTATCATCTGTTGTAATAATATCATGCCTCTTTTTGCTGCTCTTTTTCCTCATTGGTCTGTGATAATTAACAAACTGATAAAGCAGCCTAACCCATTCCCTAAGAGTCTGCTTACCCAGCCACTTGACCTTTAAAATTTCAGCGAAACCGCAACATTCAAAATATAATAAAAAAAAAAATCCACATTTTCATGTAATAAATACATTTTATTCATAGAGGTACAAGTTATGAACCGGGGTCTGTTAACATTTATTTCCCTTACAAGGGATATCAATCATCACAGGTGTTTTCTGCTGGTGAAGGGACATTTTTCAATTTAACCTTTATATTATGCTGTGACTACATCAAGAAGGTTTCAGTGCACTTAACATGAGTGGCATTTAATATAACACAACACTTGCAAGGTGAGGCGGAGATGTGACCTTATTCAAATCTCACTGCCATTACACCATCACTCCCTGTGCAATTATAATTAAACACCTCTTGCTTTCTTGCAAATCCCCTGATCGATCATTGATATTAACATTAATGCTGCGCTGCCCCCCAGCAAACATCTACCACTGGAACTGTTATGGATCAGCAAGCTTCCATTAACAAAGTTGTTGGTGTTGTGCTGAGAATATATTTAGGTAAATTAACTTGGCATGGAATGCTCCAAGGCTGAGTCCTGGAAAAAGTGAGAAACGCGTTCGAAAAGGTCCTTTTTTCAGATATAACATTTACAGATCATTTAATAAACTGCATAACACTTCTTCCTCCGACTTATTTGATGCACGTCATCCATAAATGGATGCCCAGCTATTTGCCAGGACATGCACACACACAGAATCTGTTCTCGATCTATATTGGCTATAATCCTGAGTTCTTTCTGGTACAATGTATAGACTTGCAGAAAAAAAAGAGATGAAAGCTCAAGGCAAAATTCAGGTTGAAATGAGGAAACTCACTGATGTGCAAATTTAATGGAAGCCATATCATAAACAAAATAGGTCATTGAATTTAAAATATTTATTTTTTATTTGATTTTGATGTGTAATTGCTTGCCGGCACCATATTTTTGGAACCACATGTTTTCGCAGCCTGTACCCTGATGTAATTGTGTGTTGTTTATGAGGGGGGGGGTGTTATCTGTCGGGCTGTGTGGGGCAAGGGTCACATTTGACTGGAGTCACATCCAGAGTGGGATGTGCCTCTGTGTGTGTGTGTGTGTGTGTGTGTGTGTGTGTGTGTGTGTGTGTGTGTGTGTGTGTGTGTGTGTGTGTGTGTGTGTGTGTGTATTTATTTTTGCATAGATCACATTTGAGGACCAAATTGTCCCCAAAGTGTAGTAAAACCTGAAACGTTCCTTTTGGGGACACTACTTCAGGTCCCCATTTGGATAACCTCAGTTTTATAAGAACTGTGAATGCAATCAAAAAAGTAAAAGTGCCAAAAGTCTTGTATTAGGGTTGGTTACTTATGGTTAAGGTTAGGGCTGGGTAGGGGTTAAGGGTGTCGTGATTGGGATTCGGGCTTTTCCCATAGAAATGAATGGACGCCCCATTTAGATAAGAAGACCAACTTGTGTGTGTGTGTGTGTGTGTGTGTGTGTGTGTGTGCCTGATAGGACATAACTGAGGGCAAAGAAGCACGGAGGTGTTGCGTTTACAATGTGTCCTTCAAAGCCTCAAAGAAGCCGTGGCCTTTGGTGGGGATCTGTGCAACCCCACCCCCCATCAACAAGTCTGCTGTCATTGTTGCCTTGTTGCCTGGGAGTGAGGGGAAAGGACCTTAAGTGTAGAGCATGAAGGTGTAGATTCCAAAGAACATCAGTATGGCAGCTACTCGCAGCTCTTTGGCCAGATGATGGTGTAAGTACATATATTTCTGAAGGGGGGGCAGAATTTTTATTTCAGGGAAATAATTGTTGACAATAACTACTCTGAAATATTTAAAATGAGAGGAAGTGTATTATTACGATAATTAACTTGCAGTTAAAGCTGATAGATGAATTTTACGCAATTAAATTAAGGTTTAATCCTGGTTCTGCTGGCACAAGGTTACACTGCGAGCCAGGCTGCTTCCAGGCTCAAAGTTACTAAGAAAGCAACAACCAGGAACAAAGCCAAGCAGGAGATGCTGGGAACAACCAGAAACCAGTCATGTAGAGGGCAGAAGCAACTTTCTGATGTTGGCGATACATGTCAACTTATCCGGCAGTGCCTCATAAATCGGAGGATGACATCAAGTGACCTTCGAAAAGAATGGGAAGCATTAAGAAGTGCACTGCCAGGACAATTCATAACAGATTCTAGAAGTAGGACTGAAGACCCATAAAGCAAGACAGAAAGCCTTCGTCAATGAGAAGCAGGGAAGAGCCAGGCTGGAGTGTGCAAAAAAAAATTATATTTTATACTGGTGCATAATGGTAAATTGAGAAATGAGTGAAACTACAAATTTAGCTTTAATTGAAGTGAATAAAAAAAAAAACTAGTCAAAACTATCTCAAGTGCCTCTTAGTGTCCTCAGCAGGGAGAATAATGGAGCTGAAGGCTCATAAAGGACAGATACCTATATCTGTTATGACTGGACACCACAGCATGCATGCTAATTCTGGTGCTACACCATTTTTATATTTTGTTTTTCCACCAGATTAGTCAGACTGAAATTACAGGCCAGGGTACTCAGTGGAAGGTACTGTGACTTCAATTCCCAGCATGCATTGCAGACATAATCCTCTTTATGAATACAGTATTCATAAACAGTAAGAGTTTGCATGCATGACAGACACACGTGGTAAAAAACAGCAGATAATCCAAATGAAGACTTTTCATGAAGGGATTATGGGATGCTGTATATGCTCTGGGGGACTCAGGGGCACTATTGCCTCTATATTTGGGGGTTTGAGTCTTGCTCCCCTGTTCTGTGCATTTGGAGGTTGTATGTTTTCCCTGTACTGTGTGTGTTTCCTCTCACAGTCCAAGCACCTGTAGTTTGGTGAATTGGCCATCTGTAATTTATTCTGCGTTTCCTGAGTTAGTCTCATTGTGACCTTGTGCTGGATAAGCAGCTAGAAAATGGATGGATATATCAGCTATCGTAACAGGTATCGCTCGTTAATATTTTAAATTCACCCCATAAGTCACTCAAATGGCTATTTTAATGTTAAACGGACTTTAAATATTTCAGTTGTTTAAAGACCATGTGCTCCCTCTCGTCGAAAAGGCCACACTGCTACATGCTAGTTGAGCATTAATTGAGCTCGCTCAATTTCTCCTCAGTGGCATGCGAGTTTGTTTCTTGTGGCTGGTGCACTTTGCAGAACAGAACATGCCAAAGGCCTTTGATCGTCCAGAGCTGCCTTGCATCACCACAGTCAGTCAGGATTAGATAAACAAAAGCTTAAAATAACCTGAAATTGTTGACACGGAAACACTGAACATTTAAAAATATTACTGGAAGCAAACATATTAACCAGTTAAAATGTAACACGAACTGTCATGCAACAGGAAAAAAAATTGGTCTCTCTCTCTCTCTCACACACACACACACACAAAGACCTGTACTCATATCTTTGTGGGGACCATCCATTCATTTCTATGGACAAAACCCTAAATTTCAACATTGACAACCTTAACCCCTACACAGCCCTAACCTTAACTACAACTAACCAAAGAAAATACAAGATTTTTAGTTTTTTGATTGCAGTCACAGATTTTTTAAAAACAAATTTCCGCTTGTGGGAACCAAAAAATGATCTCCACAATGTAATACATATCTGACCTACACACGCACACACACACAATTATATATTAACAATACATACACTAAATACATCTGGATCAAAGCACTACCACTACCATATGGTAGTCTTAATTCTTTGATCCCAGCTGACTCATAGTTGGCTGATTTAAACTGGCATTTATAGGAGCACAACTGAGGGTAAATACATATATTTATGGATTCAGCAGCAACCTGTTACACCTGAACTGGCAAAGGTTTGGCAAAGTATAGGTTCCCCTGTCCCCATTTCTAGTGTCCCTCAGACGAGGTCCAGGCTCCTTGTGATCCTGTAGTGGATAACTTGTAAGACGAAAGGATGTTTTCATTCTCAACCTTCGCTAAACCAGCATTGTTTTCAGTTGTGTTTACACCTCTCACCACCAGATGGCAGTCACATATTGAATATGAAGTTTGCACCTGTAGACCAACTATTTATATTCATACTGCTTTTTTTTCCCTTTGTCATCCATCCATCTTACAGCCTGAGCAGGATGTCAGCATACTGTATGAAGCACACCTTTGCATACTTTGACTTTGAAATGCACAATCACACAGGCAATTTAGAGACACCCAGTAGCTATGCTGTATGTCATTGGACTGTAGCAAGAAACTGGAGTAGCTGTGTAATGGAAAAAGCATGTAAACTCCATCCCTTAACTGAAATTGTTTTAAACAATTATACTATATTTTTTTCTTGCATTTTTCTACAAACCAAGTAGTAAGTCATACCTCAAAGTGCATTTAATGTCAACTACACTAAAAATTAATGTTGTAAAAGCCAGTTCAAATGTATAATTTTGTGTCAGTTTTAATTTACACAACGACAACAGCAGCAGGTTGGGAGGGAAGTTATTAATGGTGCAGTGGTCTTTAAATAGCAAGGCTGAGAAGTCAGTACGAAGGGAAAATATTTGAGTCACAGCATGTTGCAGTGGCTCGAAGCATTCAAGACACTTGTAGCTCTCCTTTTAGGGGACTGTACACATTCCATTGCACCAGGATTGGTGAAACTGTTTTAAAAATAGCTAGAACATCCTGGCTGGTATGAAGTGAGATTGTGTTCAACCTTACAAATTGAGGGGGTCCTTCGAGAACTTAAAAAGATCAAATTCGATCACATTGTAACAAGAAAAATCTACATCATCAACAACGACGTGCCTGTAAAACACAGACAGAATATTTTAAAAGGGGGAGCTGTTGCTCAAAATGGGCTCGGCCTTGTTTATGCTCTTCCTTCCCATGCCCGGTTGCCCTTGTGCGCTCCTCTCTGAAAAGTTGGTCCGCCGTTTCCATGGCAAACACCCCCTCTGGAAGCTGGGTGAATCGGGGAGCGCAGCAAAGAGGCGGCGCGGCTTGTTTTGAACCTGTTTACATTCTGGACACAATGCCACCTGCTGCACAATTGGATTTGGCAGATAAACTGTTCCGAGAGCTTCAAGTAGCTTCAGTCGCTCGAGAGACAATTTATGTGGAAGTGCTCCGACCGGACAGAGTGGATTTAACACATCACAGTTACTCAAGTACCCAGCCAGAGAATTAAACATAGCAAAGCTTCAGAAGGTATCCATCTGACCAATTCAGTTTCTGCCGTTAATTAGATTTCCCTTCCATTGCTCACACGCTGCAGTTCAGTCCAGTTTGGCTCAGTCCGTGAGGTCTCTAGATCTACTGTCACATACCCAGGTTGCAGCCTCACACTGGGGAACAAACGCTATAGTTAATGTTAACTCTCAGTCTCACTCAGGTAGTGTGAAAATCTGAATCGAAGAAAATGCAGGGAAAAAATGTCAGATAAGAAATTTTCAGTGTGGAATCAGACATCATGAGCTTTAGCATGAATTACATTATGTGTAAATTTAAACTGCGAGTAAATGTACTTCAAAGACTGCTCTCGTTCTTTGCAACCAGTAAAAAGTGGAAGTAATCTCTTTTAAATTTTTATTTTCTTCCTTAGGAAGTTCTTAGGAAGGTACTCTCCCAATGTCAAAAAAATGACTTATGGTTGCCTGACTAGCATATTCACGAGCACACACACGCATGCTTAGCTGATAACAAGTCTTCTGACAAGCCGACAGGCTGTTATTTAAGCTTAATCAGATGCGGGTTTTGGATAATGGAGGAAAACCTGTAATCAGCGTGATTAAAATGGAGCTGAAGGACACAGTGATACTTAATGACATGAAGGACACAAACCACAGTGATACTTAATGACAATTTATGGCTTCCTTGATGATTGCCAAGGCCTACACTTTATGTACTGCATTTATGTATTGCTTTTCTAAGCTTGGCCACCTTTCCACAGAGCCACTTGTGACGTATACAATGCCTCCAGTTTATAAATATATAGCTCTTCAATATCAATATATCATAGAAAAAACAGAATTCACTTACACCCAGCTGTAAAATAACTCACTTTTTATGGTTCATAGTAAAGATGCAATCACCTTTAAATGACGTGCTGTTTTGCTAAGGTTGCATGTAGACACAAATAAAATTCTTCCTCATTGTCACTTTCTCACACCAGTAGTAGTTAAATACAAAAAAATACAAATATTTTGTTAAAACAGGTTTTTAATTCCATTGTGAGCAAATTTGCATGGTGATTGTAAACACGCACAGCCGCTTCCCTTCCCTGTGATGGGCCTGACGTCTCGCGAATTCTGCCCTTAGATATTGTAGCGGATTCGGTCTGCGCCAGTGCCTGCATCTTCGCATTTTACTCTCTACGTGATACCTTAAAGTGGAAATTTCCAGCAGGCCAGATGATGAGATATAAGTATGTGTGTATTGTTATATGGAATGCATTTCCAGTATGTAAAATATGAGGAAAATTGCTTTCTTTTGGAGTATTTCTAAGCGTTTGGCTCCTGTAAGATTCTCTGGACAAGAATAAGACAAAATGATGGAGAATGACTAGGGGTATTAATCCGCCGATCCTCCGGCTTTATCCAGGGTGAGGGTCGCACTGCATGCCAGTGACGCAGACGGCACTGCAGCCGGCAGCCTGACATTTCGTCAATCACTGCACCGCGCAGTCAGAGTGCGCCGCCGGGCCGCGACACGGAAGCTGCACATGCCGCGGGACTGCGCTCCGCCTGGGGGGGCGGGGGGACAGCACACAGGCAAGGGGATTCGCGCTCCATATGCTGCATCCAAATTAGCGTGGGCCACCGCACAGTCGTCAGCATCCATGGTGCTGAGCGACCGTGGGGGGGCGGTGACTGCAAGCCAGCGGCTTTAGTGCTGGAGGGGGTGGGGGGGGGGGGGGTGCTCTTATTTCCATTCATGGCACAATCATACCACGGCTCACATTCAGTCCCTCACACCGTCTTCAAGAGCAAGCTGTTCACTTCTCCTTTCTTCTTCCTCTCTTTCCCTCTCTTTCCCTCTCTCTCTCTCTCTCTCTGACTTCTTTTGCCACCCACTCATGCAGGGAACTCGAAATATTAGATGCTGGATTCGTCATTTTGCCATCACGCATTAGAAATCTCTGGGGCAGGTGCCTATCCAGCTGCCCCCCCCCATATTTTGACCCTCCTTTCTTCCCTGACCCCCCCAGAGGATCCCGGATTCACACCCTCTCTGTCTCTCTCTCTCTGTCTCAGACACACACACACACACACACACGGTAGCACACACCCGCTCCCATACCCTTCTAGGCACGCCAGCAGAAGCAGCCCCCTCAGCTAATTCCATTATACATTCCGTCTGGAAGCTGTAGGGCTGGCTCCTAATTGCTTCTGTATCCCCCTGAGCTCCCCGTCCCCCCCAACCTCCCCCACACCCCCACGGCCCCCCCTCCACCCTACACTGAACATGGCAGCAAATGGAGAGAGAACGGTGAGCTAGAGAGAACGAGGAGGCTGGGAGTACGGCTGGCATTTTCACCTCGCGGAAGGCTCCGGTCCTGCTCGGCTGTGCGGACGACAGCGACTGACCGGCAACACAGGTACGCCCGTGTCCGTGTTCCGCGTCCGCCGCCGATGGAGGCATGTGAGGAATGCGTGTGGCTCATAACGGGGTTGATGTCCGGGGGTCTGTACAGAGCGGGGATGCTCCCCATGTTTGCCTTGAGTGCGGGTGTCTCCAGCTGCTAGTCCCGTGCCGGTGGTGGTCTCTGTTGGGGATGATTCAGATGCTAGGAGTGATTTAGTGCGGTGTGGGGACAGGCAGCCTGTGTAACGCTGCTCCTGACGTCTAGAAGTGATGCTTGCACCTTGCTGCACATTTTCACACAGGCACGCTTTAACAGACAAATGCTCCTGTGTGCCTAATATAGTGGCCCAGACATAAAAAAAAGCCTTATCGTTAAATTTAAGAAAGAAAAACTGTACAACGTAGTGAAATACAGACTCAAAACTTAATGGTGTACCTAACGGTATGTTTCTGCACTTGTATGTGTCAGACCTGAAATTAAACGAAGGCGGGACAGAAGGAATTTGGATCTGCTTGTACAAACAGTGAATATGGACTTTTGACCAGGGTCTAAGAAGCTTTTAATCTTCGTGGCTTCAGCGCTCACTCACTCAGAACGGAGACTATGGCGGCGAAAATACATCGCACATATAAATACATTTAAAAGCATTGCATACTTGTAGTTTTCTGGAATCTGTGGTGGGAGGGTCAGGGGGGAAGGGGGCAGGTGTTTAGGGCTGCGGTGTACCTGAAAAGACTTTGAATTCACGCTAATGAAAAAATAGCTGCTACTTTAATTCGACATCATCACTAAACGGGCACCGTTGGAATGAATGTTACCTTTGTATTCCGCTGCTCCCGTTAAAGCTAAACAAATAAATAAATAAATCGAAACAAAACAAACATCACGCACAGCCAGCAGCCGACGTAGCCTCCCGCCTTGAATCCTCATTGTGCAGGATCAGGCATGACACCAGTACGACACACAGAAGTTCATCCCCGGCTCCCAGGGGGGGGGCCTTTATTACTTTTGCCTGAAATTACTGTCAAGGCCGGCTTCAGCCGAGAGACATTAATTAGGACGCGCTCGACGCATATTCTGCTCTTAGATGGATAAACAGATCTCTGATGGGAGATGCTGGTGAGAGGAAGCGAATCTGCCGATGTGCCGGTTTTGCCGAACGGCAGGGCGTTGAAATAGAGAGCCGGCGACAGGGTGAAAAAAAACTGTCAAAAACCGTTTGAGAGACGCTGGGGAGCCTGGGGGGGGGAGCAAGGACTTATTAATCATTTATTTATCTCCTGTGGTCACACACCTGCTGATAATACTCAGCGGACCTGGTCAATCTTAATTGAACAGAAAAGAATCCCCTGGTACCAGGTTAGTCAGGCAATCGGGAAGCTTGTCGGAGCCATTAAACATGCAGCAGTCGCTCCCTTTCCACACACGCACACACACAGGTTTGTAATTATATCTTTGTGGGGACTCTCCTTTAATTCCCATGGACAAAACTCTAATCCCAACATGACGACCTTACCCCCTACCCAGCACTAACCTTACCCATAAGTAACCAAACAAAAAAAAGACATTTGGTCCCTGCAATGTAATATAAACCTAATCCACACACACACACACACACCCACACTCCACCAGGAGACTTTGGACAAGTCCTCAGCTAGGAGTCCTGGGAAAGGTTATTAAAGGGGTCTGTTTTGAAGCAATGGGCCCCAAAGCAAAAATAGGAGCAGTGCACTCCTATTGATAGACACACACGCTTGGCACCAGCGAGCAGAGGCAGGCTTTGCTGCAGATGATTCCTCCCCAGAACATTTAGGAGATTTAAGGATGCCTGCAACAGAGAGATATAAAGTCGACGTGTGGGTGCTTTTCCTATTTTAACAGATATTCTGAACAATGCCTGTAGATGAACAGTAATCTCGCTTAGCGGTAGTCCACTCCTCTCCATTTAGGTGACCGTCACTAAACCAAGCAGTGACAATGATGATCCCCTTCCTGGCAGAGCACTGCAGTTAAATTATGATATCACCCGTGTGACAGCTGTGAGTCATGACAGAACACATCCATCCCTTTAATATGCCATCAGGAAGGAGACTGCGGTGTTATTTCGGGCGACTTTTTCTCATTGTGTCACTTCCTGTTTTTGTTGCTGCCGAATGCAGATCGTCCGCAGATGTGTCGCTCTCAGCCTGCATGCCACCAGTGTGGCCGGGGATGAAAGCGCGTGGCAGGTGCTCCTCACGTTCGATAAAATGAATTTAGCGTCCTATTGTGAGCCATGATGTCGTCATCCAGCGCGAATGACAGAAAGTGCAGCGAAAGCCCCCCCATTACGGTGCTAATGTTTGTCACTTTTTTGAAGGTTTGCTGACTTAAACACATCGAAGCAGGTCCTTTGACTGTAAGCAGCAGCTGAGAAGTGTAGAGCTGCGAGGGAATTATGCGAGAGGACCCCTGAAGGATGGTAAACAGCGGTGTTGTCGATAATCATAGCGACAGCTAGCGCCACATTTGGGAAGCTAAGCTAGTCAACGTGTGGTACAAGGCTTAACGTCTGGCAGGCAGTTCATTGAAAGGGATGAAATCAGAGGTGAACAGAGAGCATTCCCCTGCTGTCCTACTCTGTGCAAATGGCTCAATGGGAAACAGATCAGGTGCACATTATATGTGCATCCCAGACTTTGAAAATTACAACTTTTTTATTAGGGTCTAAAATAACAGCTTAATACCACAATTAAACCACGCTCGTAATAAAAATTTAATTACAGCATATTGTCTATTAACAATTACATTAGTTCTGACAAACATTAATTTAAATTGAACGTTCATTTAAAAGTACATTAACCACACCTCTGAAATTAGCATTCTAACGGAAATTTTCATAAGTCAAGCCATCTGAGAAATGTAGCTGTGTCAAACTCAGGTCACGTCACTGAAACTGAGAGATACAGAGATTAGAGTTTTTCAATAAAAGAATGTGATACTGGAATGAAGAGCAGGGGAGATTCAGTTCTGAATCCCAGCTTGAGTGTCAGTCATAGGTTCCTGATTAGTTACCTTGGTGGTTCCCACAGTGTTGTGCCAGACAAGACTGACGACGCATGATAATCCCATCCTGGGCGTTGGGTACCTTCTTTCTCCAGCAGGATCACAGAGCTGCTCCTGAAAAGCAGTCATTGTGAGGGCTCTTTGAAACCTGAAGAGAAATACTCGCTTCAATAAATGGCACCTGGAACACAACAGAACCAAAGGCTGTACCAGTCAAACAGCAACAAACCTACAGGGATGACAGGGATCTTCTCAACCAACATCTGTTCCTGACATAAATCAGCGTGGTCGAATGTGACTTCCCATTGCATTTTAGAACGTGAGAACCCTTCCCCAAAACAAATTAATGTGCTTAAAAAAAATCCTTTGACATTCTTCGAGAAATTGATGAAATATCTCATTGGAGCATGCTCTTTTTTACAATGATGCAAATTTTGCAAGATGGAGACTAAAGTGGAAATCACTTTAATTACTCCACATAATGGCGTTACAGAGACACGTGCATGCAGTTAATGGACTACAGAGCACTGCAGACAGGTGCTAATTCATTAGCCCATGGCTATTGGTGTGAGAAGCAGAGGAGCACTTAGCTGGAGACGCCAAGCAAAGATCCTCGCCTTTCGGCTCAGGAGCACACATTGCAATTCGGAGTTGGTCATGAAGGTGTGACCTTTGCCTCTCGGACGGCGGCTCAGAGGGAATATTTTTCTCACCTAGCTGCTGTGTCTCTGCACTGCTTAGTCTGATTCTTTGTTCTTATATCTCGAGCTTAAGAACGGGTGGTGTACCGACCGCTCCTACGTTCCTCCATCATATGACATTTCCTGTTTCAGATATTTCGCTTTGAGCGACTGCCAGAGCAGGTCATGTTTGAATTACGTCATCCTCCAAGCGTGAGCTGGAAGTTAGGCAGCAGCAGGACATAATTGGTATCATAGGCAATGTTAGACCAAATGTCGGGTGTCCTTTAGCTCCGCCCCCTCGACGTTCCCCTCAAAATGTTAAGTCATTCTTTCTCAAATCCACTGAAACCACTGGGATTTTGCTATCTGTTCTGCGCGAGATCTGTCTGTCAAGTAGCAGCGTAGTAGAGAACAATCAGCAAACTCTCCTCTCACTTCTCTTTGTTTTAGGTTTTGCTCATTTTGAACCGAACCAAAGATTCTGGAGCGAAGTCTTCAATAATCTTTGCTCTGAAATACACTGTAGCTATGTGGATTTATCAGGTTACTACTTATAAGTAATGTATTTCATCCACGTATTTTTTTTTTTTGCACCTATTTACTACAATTTAGAAAGTTCTTCACTGGTAGAGGTTCATCGGTCGTTCTCTATGTCCATCTAGGTATTTACAAACAAGCCATGTTCTCATTGGCTGAGTCCCAATAAAGTTGTCTGGCATCCCATCCAGGGTAGACCCTGCCTCATTCTCTGTGCTCCGTGGAATGAGCTTCAGGCTCCCCACCACCTCTGCAATGGATTAACACTTGAAGATGGATGGATGGATGTCTGTTCAAAGGGGAGATTCATCCAGGGTAGGTTGGTCACATGACTGCCAGTTGCTTAGAGAAGTACTAGTTGTCATGCACAATGCAGTATCACCTGATGTGTGCTGGATGGACTATCGAGGGGCCAGAGTTTGTACTAGAGAAGCACACAACCTGCCTTTGAGGTATTTGGGTATTAAGGGGGTCAGTGTTAAGGCGTGACATTTACAGAAAATGGATCTTGAGGTAGAAGAGCCCCAGAATAAAATATTTCTAGCAAAAAAAGGCCTTTGTTATACATAAAGCATGTAGGTAATTGCAAGCCTCTTGTGAATTTGGTTAGCATTCTGGTCAAAGGCATCTTCCCAGCATAAACTGTAGTAGTTGACCTTGTGAAGGGAATTGGGATTCTCACCAAGGGAGTGTGGAATGATGTCAAAGGCAAGAGAGGGGCCTGACGAGGAGGCAGCAGGAGGAAACCGCATCCATCATGGTGCTGGAAGTAGCTAGTGCACCAATAAGGATGGATTCTCAAGTCTGTCTGCATTAGCCAAACATGCCTGTTTGCTCAGCAGATGCTGTTGACAATCAGTAATAGCTCTGGACAGCTCGTATTTCCGAGAGGATTCTTAAACAATGGAAGTCAAACTTCTTTCTGAGCAAGAATGCCGGTGTGTAACTGAATCAAATGAGCAGGACAGGCGAGGCGATTAAAGGAAGGGAAAGACAAAAAATGGGGATGATCTTCAATATAAAATGTACAGTGTTTCTATAATGCGGGGATAAGAGTGTAGAGCAGCTCACAAAGGCCGGTGCAGGCTGACGTGCACTAAAGCTGCATCTACAATGCAGCCTCACGTCTTCAAGATGGGGATGTTAGCAGCAGGCTTACTGAGGAAGGAGATTTCTAGAACTTTCTAGAGCTTATTGAGTACACTACAGAGTACACACAGTGCAGGAGGAACGAAACCCAGGGAGAACAAAGACATTGGACCCTGTGAATGAAGAAAGGGCAGAACTTGGGAAGAAAGAGGTATTTGAGTAACTGGAATGGTAAGGACTGGGACCAGTTTCCTTGTGTTCATTAATAACCGGAAGATACTGTTTAAGGATTCTATTGACACGTGCTGAGAACCGCATATGGTGACAGAGAACCGGATAACTGTATCTGCACTTGTGTGCTGGGCAGCAGCCTCACTGATCCATATGAGCTGCTGCAAATGGTTCTGGGCCTAAACTTCAAAGTGTGATATGGTGATTAATACTATTGATATTCCCGTCTGCACAGTGTTAATTCCGGATACTATCCGACTTCATTAGCGACGAAAACGGAATCATGGGAAACTGTTCCGAAATGGGCACGTTATTAACCAGTGTAGCACGCAGCTCCACGCAAAATCGCACCCGTTACAATGCAGGACATCCTGTAGCGCACGCACGTGAATAGACACGCACACGCGCGCGCGCACGAGCTCATTAGAGTAGCCAGAGATTTGCCTTGCGGGACAGAAAAAGGAAAAAGAGCGCGAGGCTGGGGGCTGATATGGAGAAGCGGGGAGGTGGACGGACGTGAAAGGAGATGAATTTGCGGGAGAAACGCCGCGCAGTCTGTCGCCGCTGCCACAGCAAACCATGACTGACAGCGCTTTAAAAAGCCCGGTGGTCTCGGGTAGCGTGTGTGGCAATTACATGCTCTGTGAAGCTCTGTTGGCATGGAAACTTTTTAAAAAATCAACACATCCACACCTCTCAGGAACAACTCTCAGGAATCAAATATTAATGTACAGCACTACTGAAAAAAATGTCGAGTCGGGAGATGTGTAGAAATGGACGGCGAAGCACTGACATAAACAAAGCGTTCAGGTTTCAGTAGAAATGTCAGCATTGTTTATACCGGCGGAAAGGAACCGCTGCAAATTCATTCCGAGGTTCGGCAAGGACAAAGGCAGCGATAAACTACCCGATTTAACGTTTAGAGCCCCCCCACCTCCCCCACATGAAAACGCGCTGCTCCATCGGCACCTATAACTGAGGTGTAAATAAATAATGCGATGCTAAAAGCGAGGGGGGGGGATATATACGAGCGAGCGCTGGTGCGCGTATCTGTGCCCAGGGCGCAATCCGCAGCCGTCCCGCAGCTTCTGAGCCATTAAAAAGAAGCCGGGCTGCGACTGCGTTTAATGGAAGACGGTGGCCAGGGCTGAGGGAACGTGAACCGCGGGGTTAGCGCGTTAGCGTGACGTAAGCGCGGTACCAACTGAAGCGGAGAAGCAGCGGGCGGTGCTGCCCCCCGCCCACCGCTCTCTGCGATCCGTCCCACTCATCGCAGTGCACTTGCAGCCCGTCGCATTCCCCCCCCCCTCTCCCTACCTCACCTCACAATTATTCATGCCGCTCGCACGCACGTGTCACCCGCAGCGGTTAACTGTCAAAGCGCCGGCTGTGTTAGCCCCCACCCCCTTTTTTTCGCTCCGAGGTGCGGCAGAGTGAAGTCAGAGCTCTCTCGCCTGCACCGAAGACTGCAATTAACACGTTAAATGGGATCCCATGCAGCGCTCCGATTCACCCGGCTGGGCAGCA
The DNA here is from genome assembly GCF_023856365.1 of Brienomyrus brachyistius. Classification (NCBI taxonomy): domain Eukaryota; kingdom Metazoa; phylum Chordata; class Actinopteri; order Osteoglossiformes; family Mormyridae; genus Brienomyrus; species Brienomyrus brachyistius. The sequence goes on along the minus strand of NC_064537.1, from coordinate 19,159,611 downwards.
CTGGTTTCAGCCAGATGCTCCACACACATCAGAGTCCGTGCAGGAAAAGCCACAGTCTGCCTCGCACTCTGTCCTCCGCGTTTCACAGCCAGCTGTGACTTTCAGCCCCCCCAAGGCCGTTTTCTCATCACTGATTCGTAGAGACAGGACAAAGTGCCCCACACCCACCCACACCAGGTCCCCCCGGGTGCCTCCCTGGCCTCCTGTCACCCGTCATTCTGATTCCGCTTGAGGGGTGCTGCTCCTTTTTCCCGGCCCGTCAGACGCTCGCTGTTCAGTGGCCTGCTTCCGGCCTGTTTTTCCACACTACAGCAGTCCCCGCTCAGGTTAGATGGGATTTCCTGTCAATCCTCCCTTCATCTCATGGAGCAATTTCCATTTATATGAAACAAATATATGGTTTATTATATCTTCCCTGACAGAAATCAGCATCGTCAGCTCTGTTTGATTGTCATCACTATTACAGTCGCTTTGCAAAAACTTGTATTACAAGCAATGGAAATAGCTTTACTCTTAACACAGTTAGACATGTACAGAAGCAAATCAGGTTAAGTACCTTTTTAAAAGTACAATAGCTGTCTCCAGGGTCTATGTCTTTAACCACAATATTATGTGGATTTATCAGGTTACTACTTATAAGTAATGTATTTCATCCACATAGTATTTAAAAGAAAAAATACAATTTAGAAACTTCTTCACTGGTAGAGATTGATCAGTCATTCTCTATGTCCATCTAGGTATTTACAAACGAGCCATGTTCTCATAATTTATTTAATTTATTATAATAATAATAATTATTTATTATTAGTTCCGTCCAAACTGTAGGCATCTCACAAGGGTGTCAACAACACTTAGGAGTGGGAAAAAAATGGCTGCATTCATCAATAGACAGTGACACTGCACACAGTGCAACGAAAAATGGCTGCATTCATCAATAGACAGTGACACTGCACACAGTGCAACGAATATAAATGAAAACATTCAATACTGAGACAAATGAGAGTTTTAAAGTTGTCTTCTGCTAATTTGTGGATGTTGATATCACCGTTATGGATTATCTGTTCCAGAAATGTCCTACAGCATATTTGGAGATTATCCTCATACTTTTATTTTAAGAATCGCTTCCTGTGCCCTGAAGCAAAATGGACAAGTATATAAGGACGAAAGAAAAAAAACAGGCTTCGATAAATTACTAAAATGCCATTATGACATCATTTTATGTCCTTTTATTATGATATAATGCAGCTCTCGCCATCTCCAATCCTCTAGCCTGTCCTCCCGCACCGCACTGCGTTTATTAAATCGCATTATTGCCATTTCACGATGATGATCCCACACTCAGCAAAGGGGCATCATAATGAGGTCAGCGAAGGCCGCCCCCCACGTGGGGTGGCATAAAAAAACAACGAGGTTACAGAGCACTGCCCCCCCCCCCCACCCCTCCTAGCCCAGCCCTGGTGTGCCGGTGTGCGCGTGAGCATATGTTAGCGTTTATGGTCCTTCGCCTCACGCAGGGTAAGCCTGCAGGATCACCTTGACGCCGGTTTACACACACTGCGGCAGTGCAACGCAGCCCCTTTCCTTTTTATTGCATCCGCAGGATTCTGGAAAATTGCCGTCATGGCCCTGTAACGAACAGGGAAGGTTGCACATGGTCACAAAATGTGACGAGTAGCGGTGATATGAAACCCAAGATGAAGAGACACAAACGGGAGAGTCCTATTCACTTGGTGAGAGACGGCAGAAGTCATCTACAAAAATATCATTTTAATCAACTGTCCTAACATTATACATAAAAATATACCACTGAATCTTTGATAAAGAGTGCTGCGAGACAAAGAGGGAAAATACAGTATTCAGATTTCTCAACATCCATCCTCTAACCACTCATTCTGGTTGGGGTCATACATACAACAGGCGATTTAGAGACACCACTTCACCACACTGCACATCTCTGGACGGTGGGAGAAAACCCACACAACTCAGAGAGCATGAGTAAGTCACGCACACAGCGGAAGTGAGGTTCAAACCCAGGAGGTGTCAGGCACAGTGCCAGCACATGCCACCTGCATCAAAATTGTAATTTTTTTTTCTCCTTATAACTGTCATGTGAACTACGACCGCAAATGGTTATAAAGATTAGGAAGTAATTCCCCTCCCGAAAAACAGGAGACAAAAAAACTTGTTAATTCCCCCAGTCCTCAGATGGATCATTTCAAATTTAATTTAATTTAATTTATAATATTGAATGGAGTCCTGCCAGACTGAAGATCTCAGCTGAACTTGTCGCAGGCAGACGGACCACGCAGGTGTGACGATAACCGGACTGCATCAACATCACGCCAAGAAAGAAGTCGATAGAATCGCTTCTGGTTTAATTTTCAGAGCAGAGATGCCGGCCTGAATGGGGGGGGGGGGGGGGGGGGGGGGTGGCATGTCTTCGAGAGAGAGTGTGCGTGTGAGGGAGAGACTGTAAACCCGATACATTTAAAATGCTCCAGTGGCTTGAGACTGAATTACGCCGTAATACAGTAGGCCAGAAAATGACTAGTACTGATAAATGCCACAGATCATTAAGCGAACTCCTCCTACCTCCATCACCGGCAGCAGTGCTCTCCTACCCCCGGAGAAAAGTCAAAGTTAGGCCAATCAATGGCATGAGGATGGACTGTAGGTCAATGAACGCAGCCTGCCTGGAATACCTAATTAGAGTAAATTGTGCTTGTCTTAAAGCATGCATAATATCCTGGCCAAGGTGAACCTCTCTTACTGTCTTCCACCCCAGTCCGTCCACTCCGGGCTGCTCCTGGATCCTGGATGAGCAGCTTGTTTGCGGCCATCCTATCCGCTTTCTTCTCCGCAATTCACACGCGACACGTTCATGCAGACTTCGAAGCCGAATGACGAGAGTCATTTCGAACAAAATTAATTGAACGTGAAAATCACCGATACGCTTGTGCAGCATTCACGAAGCACAAACGTTTCTGAGTCGGATTATTCCAAAAATAAAGGCACCCTTGCTAAGACTTCAACATCCGCGCAGATGGGCACACCTTGGTATCAATAAAGGATGACTTTCCCTTTCAAAATAAGTGACATCTTTGGCCTTGAAAACCTGTTATTGTATTGCCTCTAGGACAGGCTGCCTAAATGAGCTCTGGTAACCATGGTTACCTCCCTGGAGATGCGAGCACACTTGTTTATCTCTGGCCAGCGTGCACGCTCGAGCCACTCTGTCTGCACGCCGAAACAGATGTGTGATCCCTGTTGGAGCCGTTATTGATCCGGTGTCGGAGTCATCTCTGCCGCAGCCTACGAGGGAGGCGGTTTGAAATGTCAGCCTAGATAAAGCCGCATCTATCCCCTAATAAACCCCCGGCGATGAAGCCAGAGACGGGCGCATTCAGCGGATGCCCGCCGCTCAATTGAACAATGAATAATTGGGCAGACATTATTTGGGAACACCTGAGAGGTTAGGAGTGGCGATCGCCCCTCTAAAAATAACACCCATTTCACGCCCAGCTGTCCCCCAGGATCTAGCAGGCTTGTTCTCTGCAGTCTCCTTCCATATTGTTGGCCTATTTCACCGGCTCTCCGTGCCGCATTCATAATAAGCCCCCTTCATCGCCGTCCCCCGCTACGCCTCAAACTGCCTGGCAACCACCGCGAACCATTAACGCGCGTGCCCTTCCAAAAACAAAGAAAGGAAACCCTTCCGATCAGGGTGGTAATAATGTCTTTCCTCTGTCGGATGCTAAAAAAAAAAATAAATTAAAATCACGTCAGGATGATGCAGTTTCCTGCGCTGCTGTGTCCCTGCTGACCCTTCCCTGACACCACCCGCTCCAGCTCTGTTTACCACTTCTGCCTCAGATCCCGTCGCATCCGTATAGCAAGCGATAAATAACTCGGCTCGGGAACCTGCTCTAATATGCATACAAATTGCAAGTTGGGGTGATGTTGAGTGTCTCTCGATGGGGGGTCTATTAGTTATTCTCAGGGCCTGCTCCGAGCTCCCTTCATCTGCAAATCCCCCCCTCCATTCCCCCTGTCCGCTATGCACGGGCCGGAGAGGCTAATTGCGTAAGGCTTGGCGATGCAGATGAGAAACGACTGGCCTGCGATGCAGACCCTAATGAACGCCGGCTGCAGGTGAGAGGCAATCGATAGCTGGCTGACGCATGCGTGGCATGAGGCTCCTGGCAGCAGCACTCTGAATGCGACGTGATGGATGGCGTGCTCCCCCCCTCCCACACGGACCGCCAAGGATGGGGGGAGGAGCCGGGCACTCTGGCGGTCAGAGGCACCGGTTCTGATGCAGTCACCGGGCCAGGCTGGAAGGTCAAGCAAAATAACCAAGATGGCTGCTTAAGAAAAAAAAAAGCTGTTTTTTGTTATTCATGGCAGCTAATAAAATGGTTTGGGCCCTAGGTTGGTGCCGCGTATTTGCAGACGCATCCTGGCAAACTGTAAAATGGAGCGATGCCCGCGTATGCGTGTGAGAGTGTGCGTGCATGCTGAAGCGGGGGTGGCGAGGTGTCCTTCTACAATGTATTGTGGCACCCTCTGCAAGTGCAGGAGGGGGGGGGGGCATCACAGAACATATCAGTGCGTTTGAACTGCGAGACTGCGACGGGGGCGAGACATATGTACGCAGAACAGCCGTGGCGGTAGGACCAGCTGCTCGAGATTGACTGGCCCCTCCCACTGGGAGCCAGGGGAGGCGCCGTTGGCTGGGAGAGATGCTCCCTGCAGGAGGTGGCAGCTTATCTCCAATAAGATGAGTTCATGTCTCATACATATGCACGTCAGGGAGCATGCGAGACAGTCCACGAGGGGGAGAATCTGGGTGGGGGGGGGAGACTCGAGGCTGGCCAAAGCACACCTGACACGGGGGGCCGAGCAATCAGCCTTACTTCAGGGGTGAACGTCTCTGTTTTTGCCCCCTGTCGCCATGCCAAGCTCTCCGCAGCGCTCCGTGAGATAACGAGCAGTTGTCTGGCCCCCGAGGCCCTGAAGTTGAACTCCTCTGCTTTTTTTTCCCCGCACCCATGTTGGCGCGCTTCCGCTTAGGGGCTTCGACATTCCGACGGTATGATTCCGCATCCCGCTTTAACAAGACGCTCTGAATCTTGCCCAGGGCCGACTCGGATGCTGGCAGATTTCAGGCGCTGTGGAAGGAGAGGCTGGCCCGTGACTGCAGTGCATGTGCTTTCAGGTTTAGCTTCAGTTAAAGCCAGCTATTTACCCCAACAAATGTCATGCTCGGCTCAATGCCAAGAAGCTGCACACTGGGGTTGTTTCTGCATTCCTCATTCCAATTCAGGAAACTTCAGTAAAAGGACCTTTAAATCATTTACCTACAAGGGCTGCATTCTTTAAAATATAGCACAAATATTTATCACCTAAATAAACTAGAGTTTTTAGGGAAAACCTTAAGTGGGAATGAGTTTCGGGTGATTTAACAATAAATTATACTTTTTTTTTTTTTTTTTTTTTTACATGACTCGACCTGATGTTTGGACTCATGACCTGCTTTAAGTCCCCAAAGGCCCCCCCCCCCCCCCCCGTACTACCTGCAAGCACGGCACTTTGCCTGAACTGCCTCAGTAAAATTAGGAAAACTGAAAGTGCTTTCACATTATATCATCCTGTAATAAAACAATTGCATACTTTCCAATTACAAAGAATTTTAACAATAAATGCCTAATGAAAAAAAAAAATAGGTGAATGTAAGCTGCCGAGGCCAGTATTTGTGGGTGCATGTATATAAAAGTGATTACGCAACATTTATATCCCCTTTGGGAGTGAGGTACAGCAAGTCACTCTGGACATCAGTGCCCCCACCCCCCCGGCCACCCCAACCCCCCGGCCACCCCCACTGCTGGTGCTGGAGTTAAAGGTGCATCTTGGGCATTCAGCAGTGATGTACTTGGGTGGTTTGGGAGTCAAGAGGATTGGGGGGAATCGGATGATAGTTTCAGGTCAGAAGCTACTTACTCTGCAGTTCTGACAGAAAATATGCTTTCCGCCCAATCCAGCATCTTCTGTTTTCACTTTTATGTAAGACCTGCACAATTTTGCCATGTATTTGCAGACAAAGACTATTTTTAAGATAAAAGTGAAGTCTGAAGAACAAAAAGTTTGGTTATGCCATTATTTCCATTGTGTAAGAGGGTCATTTGACTCTGAATAAATCACTCCCATATTCTTCGGAAGAATACCCTTCTGTAATATCAAACATAAAAAGTTCCATCTATCAACAGAATCAATGAATTCTAGTTCTTGATTTTCCTCATGACTTATAAAAGCTTACATGTGAAACCTGATTTAAAGGAAACAAGCACATAGAAAACTTATATAAAAAAAACTTTTAGAAAAGCTTATAAATGGAGCCTCGCTCCGCCTGCTCCTGCAAACAGTGAATCATACGACTGAAACCAAACGCATACGGCACAGAGGCAGGGCCAGGAGGTTCGGTCACCGTTTAGCTGAGCATAGGAATGATACATGCATGATCGGAAGATTCTGATTGTGTGAGTGTTTGGTGAATTTTGGATTATCATTGCCAGGTATGGAGGTTTCAGCATCTCAGAAAAAGCCACTTTCCTGGGATTTTCACACACTACAGTGTCTAGACTTTACAGGGAATAGTGCAATAAATGAAAGAAACATCCAGTCAGCAGCCATTCTGTGGGAAAAGTAAACACCTTGTTAATGAGGGAGGTCAGAGGAGCACAGAAAGAATCATTAAAACTAACAGGAAGGCTGCAAGCGCAAAAAAACAGCCGCTCGCGAAAACAGTGGTGCACAGGACAGGCTACTCTGAATGAACTAGCCGAACCCTGAAGTGGTTCTGGGGCCAACAGTGGGTTCTACCTGGTACTAGCAAGGTGTTCCTAATTAAGTGGCCATTGAGTGTGTATTTAGGCTTGGTTTGTTTCCATTTCATAGACCTTAATTTATGAGTTTTGGCTAAGTGACCTTGATTTACTTGCTGCTAAAGATCTATTACAGCAATTCCGTTTTACTTAAAAATGTGACATTTGGTTTTATTTCGATAATTATTTAATTACTCCAAAGGATGCAGCGCAGCATGACTGTTTTCCTGTTTTTGCACCACAGTTATCGTTCATTCAGGCTGCAGAAGCTCCGGTAGTCCTGAGACACTTTCCTCCCAACACACAGTCTTAATGCTGGGGAAAGAAGGAACGCTGTGCAAATTACGTCAGAAGCAATGGGTGGATTTTGAGGATGCATTGTGATTGTTGGCTCAGAGTTATTTGGTTGCCTTGGCAGCTGGATTTCACACAGGTCTATGATACAAAGGAAACTACAGCTACAAGCTCCCCCCACCCCAAGGCAGAACTGTCTTTTTTATGCGAAAACACGCTTTTTCGGCAGTATATGCTCCGCAGTTTTCTTGACCTTTCCTTCATGGGTTTCGTTATGGCTCCCGTTAATGACATATGCAGATTATTTGCCTTATATTGAAGATTAACGTTCAATTAATTGAGAAATTGCAGTAATGTAGGTCTCCGTCTTGAAGAATAATGGCTTGCCATTTACACAGGAAGTGGCTAATATGTGAGGGAGTAAGAGCAGGACCAAAATTCAGGTAATCACACATGCAGGTTCTACTTTATGCCATCTTTTTAAATTTATTTTCATCCTTCCAACCACACATTACTGAATCACCAGTCAGTCTCCACAATATCAGAGAGCACCTATTAACGAAAAATGGGAACAGTAAAGAACTTTTGGTTTCCCTGGTAACAGCCTGATCATCCCACCTCCTGCATGTAGAAGAATCATCCCAATCTCTCAAAACTTTACTGTACATGCAGCTTGTTTTATATGTGTTTATCAAGGTACATTCCTGGTCTTAGATATGGGTGTTTGCTAAATAAACACACGCTCAGGACAAAGTCGGAAGAGTTATGACTGAATGTAGTATAATTATAGAAGGATCACCAAAAATGCTCTGTCAAACATAAATAAAATGGTTACTTTTCTATTTAAAAAAGCTACTCCACGTTTTCATAAAGTCTATAGTCAGTCTATAAGATACTGGGATAAAAATGTACAGCATGTGTATTGCATTATTTGGTGAGTTGAATCTTATAAAGGCTCACAGCAAGGTTCCCCAGGAGCCCCTGGAGGGCCGGTCTGGCAATAAGGTATGTTTGAGCAGGGAAATCTGCAAACTGTGTCATAGACTAGCCCTCTGGGACCGGAACTGGGGAGCCCTGGCTTACAGTGGTGGCCATTTTAAACTTGCTGCCCTGGTCTACTATGACATATCATTGAAATGCTATGGGAATGGAGATTTCCTTGCTTGGAGCCTTTCTAATTACACACAACAGCATTGCCTTGTAGAAAAATGCCTGTCTGTTAAAACATTACGGTAACAGAAACACCATCTTTACAGCAGGCAGTAAGCTGTAGTCAACAGGCACCGTCCAAGGTACCCTATGCACTACAGCCATTATGAGTTTATTGTTTTATGATATGGCTAATTAGTGAGTGCCTCTCTTCCAAAAGTGGGAAGTTATCACACCATGCTTCTTTGTTACAGAAATGTGGCAACACTGCCATCTCTGGCTTTATCTTCATCAGCACATTACAACTGTTATCTTAGCTGAACAAGGCAAAGCCGAAGAACACCGCTTCAAAGTTGGATGCGAGATAGTGACTGTGGATGCAACTTGGTAAAAGCATACTGAAAACTGGGCCATGTCAACTGGCAAAGCATAAATTATAAGCGTTACAATGTACCTGAGGTCTGGCGCAACAGAAATCACACAGACTGTCGTACACTGCAGTTCAGCTGTGGCAGCGTCGAGAGGAGAGGTGCCTGCCAGGAGGAAGAAAGGAGAGAACATGAAGGTGAGAGAGAGCAATTATAAAAAAGGGAGAGAGAGGAGACAAGAGACAGTGACTGCTTGGCATTACCCAGATAAAGAGAATTCAGGCAGAGAAAGAACAAAACACCCAGCAAGACGTAAACAACCGAGCCCTTGCGCGCATCGTAAGACTTAATGCATCGCAAGCAATGACCCCGTCACTAATGGCCTGACAGGGGACATCCTTACAAAGCCGAGTGTGTCGATTCACCTCCAGATGAAACACAGCAAATACAGGTACCTCAGCAGCGGGATCCAGCACTGAGGGCGGATTAAATTCGTGTCACGGTAACGTAAGACAGGAGACGCTCAGCCCAATCCGTGATGCTCACCCGAGACATAGAATGAGCCATGAGCACGAATCCTTGCCGGAACATCAATATTGTCCTCCATTACAGCGTTTTGCAAGACAAATTGGTCATGAAAGATGGCATAGTTGTGTAAAGAGGTGAATGACTTCAAAAGTCTTAAGCATCTCTTCATATAGGACCTCTAAAACACCTACTTCATAAATCTAAGCACTTTAGATGTTTACATGAAATGCAGCATGCTTTATAACCATTCCTGCCGGTAGGTCTGATCAGTTGAGGCTATAGCCCCGAGTATTTTAAGCTTAGCTCCGAGTAGTTTAGCCCCCATGCCAATCTTCCTTCAAAAAATCAAGCCCCAGGTAAACCTGAGGTAGTCCCTGATCTTTTCAATAGCTGGAAACTCCCCTGTTCATAACCATATATCCATGTTTTTGTTAGTCTTTCTATTGCATATATTCATGTCAACCAATGCTCTATTTTTTTCCCCAAAAACCTGAATTATATGGCTTTAACAATAGATTGTATTATTCTTCACTCAAAGCATAAATACATTCCCCTTCATTTTAATGTGAGTCCACCAAAAGGATGGCAATGCATAACATATGGTTTGTGCAAATGAAACTCCGAAGGCTCCTGTAGACGATGAAGACAAGATTCACAACATCCCTAAAATGCGTGTGTTTGTTTGTGTGTGGGGTTGCATAGATCACATTCGGGGCTCTAATTGTCCCCCAAGTTTAGTAAAACCTGGAACTTTCTTTCTTTCTTTCTTTCTTTCTTTCGGGGACATTTTTCAGGTTCCCATTTGGAAAGCCTCAGTTTTATAAAAGTCTGTGAACACAATCAAAAAAGTAAAAATGGAAGTCTTTTTGCTATACATCTTATTGATTTAATCTTTCAAATCTATAGTTAAATGCTCAATTATCATGATTCTAGTTAGATTTATTGAAGTCACGGGTGCAAATTTTGGATATCTGATAATTTCATTTTGTTGGTGATATTTTACATTTTTATGTGACACATTTTTACTATACAGCCATGCTAGAAGTGATTTCCCTCTTAATCAATTACAGCAGAATTTTACTCAAAGAAACTGAGTTGGACACACTCTGTGTTATGTTTCTTGAGGTGGAATATAAAACACTGATGACATGTTTCACATTATGCACATTTTGTTTTGTGTCAAGACAGCCAGCAGCTGGTTTTCAGATGTCAATAAATAGTCCAGTTTTTGTGGCAACCAGACAGTTTAATAACGTGTGTATAATTAGCATACAGTTTTGAACATTTATCCACATTTTTGATTAATTAAATATGATGTTTTTGTCCCATGTTATGTGTGGTACCTTATGAATGTGCGTTTAGGGTCATAATCAGGATTTCTAGAATACCGAGATTAAAAGTATTAACTCTTCCTTGGCGTGCTGTATAATCAATCGTGGTTATTGGACTTGCACAAAAAATATCGAGGACTTGACCTTGGTGTCCTCAATGGTAGATACTGGTGTGTATGCATCATAGGCAAAGAATTTGCCTTACTTGGGGAGGCAAAAAACCCACATCCTCAGGCAACTAGGGAGGCACTGCGCCCCCTGCCCCTGCCAAACTATGCCCGTGATGTGCACCCTCTAAGAACAGGTTATAGTCAGTCCACGTGTCTCCCAGCTCCCTGCCAGACAGTCCACATTCTTGGTCCCTCCCAGCTCCATACCTGTGACCAAATAGAAGAAATGGTGGTGGTGGTGGTGGGGGGGGGGTGTTGTTTTGCTGTTTAACAAGCCATTCAATCTCAATCCATTACTTCACAAATACCAATTAATAGGCTGACAACATTTGGCATGTGTAGGGTACTGTGGAAATTTTCAAATAAAGGAATTAAATGATTATAAGTGTATGTTACTAACTTACACACTATTTAACATTCTTAATTTAAAATAATAAAATAAATTCAGCACAAATCACGTATAAAACTGCAACTCATCATTGCAAAGTGTGAACAGATGCGCTTAGCTTTACAAAATCGGATTTTCTTTTATTTACTTAGTCTGGAGATGGGCAGTCAGAGATGGGAGAAGATACTGCCCTTTCTGTATGGATGTTATTCACGCCCAACACAAGCTTTATCACATAACATATTTTGGCTTCTATAAATAATTTTGCCCTTGGTTGGGCTGGCTATTCAATCCGCACACCTCGTAGGAATAACTAATCCACTGACTCATAATCCATAAAATTCATATGTTAAATGGGTAAATGCACAAAACTCACAAATCCAAATATATTTCATAAATACATGTATAATGTACAAAATGGAGCTGGAATATAAACACGAATAGTGCCTACAGCATGCTTGAACAGTATAATTGATCTATTTGAATAAACAAACAGAAAATATAATTTATCGGATTCCCAGTGCCTGTCTCCCTGGCGTATCTGGTTCTATGACGTCATACAAATTCTGTCGTATACCTTTAAAAGTGGGGGAGTTGTTCTGCTGGCTTTCTTGTCCAGTATCCTTCAATTCCTGCCTGTAGCTCTGCATCACACAGAGATTGAAATGTCATGCCCCAGTTCAGACCATTCAGGTCAGACAGGCTGAGCCATCTCGTCTTCTTTCCCTCTGGCTCACTTTGGGAGCGCAAACCAAGCCGCTAGTTCTCCTAATATTATTAGCGCGATGTGGACTCGTGGTACATAAGTTATCGTTAACAGACACAGTCTATATAGATTTCATTTAGATTGTTTACTCGGTTTGTCACCTTATATTGTTAAGGAAGAAATACATATAACAGTGTGAAGCACGTTTATGATTACAAGCTGCTAATGAGAGCACATATATAGGACGATATCAGTGGCGGGGGCATTCCAAGGCGAGAAAATTAGTCTCCCACCCACCCAGCATAAAAGTAAAGGTAGGGAAGCCGAAATGTAAACACGCAGAATAGATGCTCGGCGGCGCGATCCGGTGAAAACCTGCCGGGAAGAAGAGCGCTGTCAGCGGCTGCCAGGTAGATGATGGGATCGAGGCTGCCCAGTTACATCCAGTGCATGTTAAATGATCCAGTGCGCAGCGGAACAATCAGATTCCCAGCCCTCCCCATCTGCGTGTCCGCAGGCGCCGGCACTTCATTATTCAGCCTACACCCCCTGACACGGGGACAAGGTTTAAAAATGGTTGTTCGGGGTACAAGGAAGACCAGCCTATTCGCTCCTTCTGGGTAAAGGTTGTTCATGTTTGACCGCAAACGTCAGTCCCTACACCGGAGCTTGAATGTGTTGTCAGGATATATAGGGGCAACGACGTGCTCAGATTGCTGCAGATGAAACTGAAGATTTTGAAAAGTCCGCTGATTTTAAATGTCTATTTAAGATATCTTTCCATATTTATTTTCAGTGTTTTGGATTTTAAATATGTTGTCATGATCTCAATCATGGCAAATAAGTGTTGTGTTTTTGTCAAATGAATCACAGGGTACTGGAGAGCAGAAACGATCTTTGCAAAGCAGCATCTTTGCTAAGTATTTTTTTATTTATTTCATGCAGGAAAAGTCAGGCAAAGCCAGCCGCATCTATGAAATTTCTGATTTATTATTATTATTTGAATTGCAGTAAGACACTCTAGAGAAGCTTGTCCTCAGAATGGCATGTGATGTTTGGGTGACGATAAGCTGTGACAGCGACAACTACACTATGAATCACGTATTTCCCCATGCATCACTCTGGTTAACACCTTTAAGTAAAAAAAAAAAAAAAAAAGAACCAGAATTAATATTTCAATCACAAATTTCTCCCCCCAGTGTTACCTTTAGTAATCATTAACACTCTGTCATAACGTGCCAAATAACATATAAAACTGGAACAGAGTCGTGTGAAATAAAAACAGATAATGCAAAATGTAAATAATTCTAAAATATTAAAAGGGCAAGATTTATGCATGTATTAGTATGGACTTAACATTAGCAGATGTGCTCAAGAGTGTGTCTGTGTGTTAATAGGATAGTATATATAAATATATATCACTCAAGGGATCAAACAACTTTTATTATATACAGTTGTGTTACAAGGAGAACAGAGACATAAATGAGAAAGTATTATGAACATAAGAGGAGGACTTTAACATAAAGCAAACACTCTGTTTTGCCTCTGTTTTTAGAGCGTCATAGACGAAGTCATGCAGTCTTTCAGAGAACGGAGCTGTTTCCATGGTAACCAGCACTGCTACCAGCAGGGACCCTATGAATTATCACGCCTTGAGAGTTACAGACATCAGCGCAGCCAGACCAGACAGGGCTATGAAGCGCACTCACTCGCAGCAGCACCGTTGGCGACAGCGGCAGACTCCACGGCCAAGGATTGTTATAGCCAGCAAGCATATCCAGGCTATAGCAGCAACCCTGCCCCAGCTGAGAAGCAGTACAAAGGCGGCAAAGTTCCAAGTCGGCAGCTGCAGAGCAGTTACGGCGGCCATCTTGGTAACACATACTCAGGCGCGTACATGGCAGAAAGTCATCTTCAGCAGAAGTGGCCGGCCGCATCGCACATGTCCCAGTATGACCAGGACATGCTGGCGAAAATGGAACCGGTAGATGGTGTCAGAAGCGCCGGGTCTCAGTATTTGCAGCCAAATCTGCTGCCTGTTTCCCAGAACCGGTGCACTCATGCAGCACAGTCCCGCTCTTCAGTGTACTCCAGCCACCATCAGCAGAAGCTCCCGCAAGACGCTTCTCCGTCCCCGGTTATCTACTCTCACGGCCAGCTGCACTTTCCTCAGCACTCTCAGTCTCTGTCGGCATCCACGGCATCGTACGTGGAGAAATGCAATCCCACATCACACTGCTATAAAAGCTATGCCGTGCCACCGAACTCCCAGTATAGCAGGAACACTGGGAACACAAACAGCCTAAAGCAAAATAGCTACAGAGCACAGAGTAACTATGTCTACCAGCAGGCTCCCTCTAGGTCTGGATATGAACAACAGGCTTCCTTGCAGGGAATGACTAACAGCCAGGAAAGCATTTCAAAATACCAACACTTTACCCAGCCACAACAGAGCTACTGTCTCACTGACCTCTCTGTCAGGTCACCTGAGCATTTCTACCAGAACTGCAGCCCCAACTCCAGCCAGTCACCTGCTAGATCTGTGGGAAGGTCTCCAACTTACAGCTCCACACCATCTCCTTTAATGGTTAGTTCTGACTCGTTTCAATATAACCAGCCCCCCATTGCATCAGGCACCTCTTCCTCCACCAGTTTACGGGACCAAGGTTTACTCATGCCGCAGAAATCTCACTCCTCATCAAATATTAACCCCAAGACAACCAGCTATACTTCTTCCCTGAAGGACAGATTCTCCGAGAAGCTATTGTCTAATCCAAGCTTGTGGAGTCTTAATGCCTTGACATCACAAGTGGAAAATATTTCCAACAATGTCCAACATCTACTGCTGTCTGAATCTCTTGTGATTAATAAGAAAGGCAACAAAAGGAGCAATTCTAAACAAGAGGAGGATTTTAAGGACCATCTTCGTAATCTTGAAGAAGTTTCCTGTACAGCAACTCACAATGCTGAATCTGCCGCTGAAGCCTTCGGTACTCCCCCGTCCATCCACGATGAGTTGCAGGAGGATGGATGTTCTTCTGAGGTCCAAATGGAAAGGAGTTACTACTACTGCAACCAAAGCAGAGAACCAGAGCAGGCTATTGCTAATTGTAACCTAACCCTGGATGTATCCTCCTGTTCTGTGACTGCGCTTGATAACATCTCCAAAATATCAGAGGACAGTGCATCAGGCACTGCATCACTGCAGAATATCGACACCATCCTGAGGACCATTGGAGAGGAGACATCTCAAAGCAACCTTGTTCACAGCCCACTACATTCAGAGCCAAATTCCCAAGAAGACATCAATAAAATAAAGGAATCACTAAAGGAAGACTTCCTTGATGAAGAGACATCCTTGCTTGAAAAGTCAAGTGAACAGAAAGTGAATGAGAATCTTAATAATACTATGGCCAGTGTCTGCAAAGACCAGAATAAAGACCCTAAAAGTAAGCAAGAAGAATGGTTAAAGGAAGAATATCCCACTGAGTTTCCTAAAACAAGTCAGGTATTGATGGGAAAAAAATATCCCAGTGATATTAAAGAACAAATAGACTATGAGATGGAACAAGAGTGTATTACAGAGGAGGATAATACTGCAAAGTCCAGTGTGGTATCACAGGCAAGCAGTAATAGAGATAGGAGCTCTGATTCCGATTCCGATAAGAAAAGCATGCCACTGGCGTGGAAAGACGAGACTGCTGCCTTAAAAGAGAATACTTCTAAGTCTCTGCATTTTAACACCATGAATGAGTTTTTGGAAGAAGGTTTTTCAATACTCACAAAAGAAAAAACACTTGAAGAGCAGGAGTCTATTTGTCCCAGTGAGACCAGTGTAGTTAAAGCGCAAAAGAAGAGTTTACCATACTCTGAGGAGAGCATCAATAATAAAACATGGTTGCAACCTGAAGAGCCGTGCAGCCCCACTGAGGAGCAAAGAGGCAAGTCTCAAGTTAGCGCAAAAGAAGATGAGCAAGACATGCCTTTCACAAACTCAGATAGAAGCTCAGTCTCACGTGACATTGCACCTCTGACACACTGTGTGAAGGCAGGCTTCTCGGTGTTTAATGAAGAAGCATCACCCCTCTCCCAAGCAAGGGACCACATTGATCGACGTGATGCTGTGGAACTGGAGCCTGACTCTCCTCAGCTACCAGGAAAGTCAATAATACACTCAGCACCTTCCTGGGCTGACACCCCACCTTCCCCAAAGAAAGGTGATGAAGAGGTAGATCCTGAGATGAGCTGTGTGAGTGCAGTGACATCTTCAACCCAGTCAGAGCCAATGGCCCCATCTGCAAACCTTACAGCATTCAACAGACGGCATGTGCGAGGAAGGCGACGCCAATCTCGAATATTAATTCATGCAAGTACTGTTGTCACAAGGCTTTCAAATATGGATGAAAAGGAAGTTCCAGAATCTCCTCAGGAAATCAATATGGCACCCACTAAGACAACAGTTTTAGCAGAACAAAGACGGGCTGTTCACAAAGACCTCTTCTCCCAGACATGCAATATTTCAGCAGAGAACTTCCCTTCCAGGATGTGCACTCGTTCTTTCACTGCAATGGCTACATCTAGTTCATGCCCCCATTTGAAAAAACGTGGCCCAAAGCCATATCAGCAGTTTGACGGTGAGGACTCTGTAGGTCATACCAAGGGCTTGATAACTAAAACTGACTGGAAAAAGCTGAGAGACCACAAAACTGCAATCACGAGTAGGAAAGGTTTGAGCGAGATCATGAACCAAGATGAGAACCAGGAAACCGGTTTGAGTTTAACATCAGTTGTTAAAGACCAAAAATCTATGGTACTGAGATCCAGAAAACAAGCGCAGGACATCCCAGTGAAAGAAAAAGGAATGGAGAAGAAGACCATGTGCATTCTACCTAAAACGATTAAAGAAATGAAAAAGCAGGAGGCAACATTGCTGAAAGAACAGTGCGTCGACAGCCCCAAACAAACCTTCGCTTCTGTACATCGGAAAAATGTCTACAGGTCATTGATTAGCAAACCGAATGAGAAGAGTGAATCTGCCGCTAAAAGGAAAACCAGCTGTCAGTCCATGGTTCCTATGAAAAAACAGAGGATGATAAAAGGAAGCAAGTTTGACAAACTTCCTTTAAAAACCAACCTATCAGTGGTTAAGATTCCCAAAAAGAGGTTAAAGCAAGACAAGATTTTTACGTTACCTTTGAACAGTTTTCTTACGAAAGATCCCTCCCCTGTTAATGTTAACGATATTTCTTTGCCTGCCCAGTACCCTGTCAAAACAAAGTATCTGCCCCCAAGGAAAGGCAGAGGACTAAAATATGAAGCCATGGTTCAGAAAATGACATCACTGGGCACAAAAAAGCATAGCCTAAATACTCATTTTGACAACATAGCTGAGAATTTGCCAAAAAAGATCATAGAGGAAGTTTTGGAACAAGTAAAGCCAGTAGAAGACAAAGAGTTGGTGGACAAGGACGGTGAATTTGCAAAGAGCACCATGGTGTTAGAAAACACAACATGCGTGAAAGATTCTGATGCTATAAAGAAAGAAGAATCCCAGGAGAGCAGCAACCAGCCTGACTTGGCCTTGGAAACACAGACCGCCTTCATCAGTACACAGAGAATAGCCAAGCAAAGGGCCATCAAGAACAATCATGAAATGCATCTGAAGCAGAGAAGAAGCAGAAGGAAGAGCCACGCTTCCCAGGTGAGCACCACAGCCCCAAAGCAGGAACCGCTGCCCATAGCACCCTCAGAGGACTGGGAGAACCGGCTGGGAAGCTCTCAGGCTTCCCCAAATATGTGTGTACCCGGCAAACATGGGTTTCACTCCCAGAGGAAGGCACGAGTTACGGCATTGGTCAAGCAAGGCAGTGTGGCACATAAAGCAGTATCCAAAAGGACAACTGACAAGTACTTTAATCACGGCAAGGTTGCAAAGAATGGCCGCAGAATTAAGGTCACACACCAAAAGCAGGATACTTTATTAGCGATGGAAGAGCAACTCGAGTACACTATAAACTATTTATTGTGCAAACTCCCCAAAAACGAGAACCTTCCTTTATTCAGGCCGTATGTGCATGTTGACAAAATGGCACATTTTCCCTCTGTATGTACCGTCATCAACGGGCCTGAGGAGGAACGTCTGCTCTTTCAGGCCAGGAGAAAGAAAATCCAGGACGCAGCTACAGTTTCCAAGGCGATACCGGACTCTTCAGTCATGCTGCAGGGTCCCTTGGTAAACAAATACCTGATTGACCGCAGTCTCACTTGCTGTCTTTGTGGAAAACCGACAAATTACAAGGAGCTCGGGGACTTGTGTGGGCCATATTACCCCGAGGACAGCATACCAAGGAAGACCTTGTCTTTTAAATACAGACAGCTGTCCAGAGAGGATAAAGTGATAATGAACTGCAATGTGAGGCACACAGGAGCCCTAAAGAGGGAGGGTGGTAGGAGTCTAGCGGGGCGGAGCAGTTGTGGAGGCAACCCAGGACAACTGAGAAGTGCGGAGAGAGCTTCTGTTGAGGGCGTTGCGCGGCCAAAATTCTTGGAGAGGTACAAAAGGCTGCAGCAGCTTCAGGGTTCTGAGAGAAGGGCTGGGGAGGATGGGACTCGTCCCTCAAGAGTGCATGAAAGCAGCAGAACTATGCCGCAGGGAGCCGAACTGGAAGCAGAGTCCAGGGAGCATTGGCTCCATGAGGCCTGTGCTGTTTGGACCGGCGGGGTTTTCCTGGTGTCTGGAAAACTTTATGGCGTGAAGGAGGCTGCACGTGCCACAGCTGCGACGGTGAGTCGGTCTGCATGACACCTCCGGTACATAACTGACACTGAGGAGTATTCAGATGGGAACTAACAGCTAGGAGGCGTTCTGAATGAACTCCACACAATGTGATCTATGCACTCTGAAAACTACAAGGCTTTGAATTTTATATTAACAGGTGAAATTTATCTGGGTTAGTTTTAATCCCGCAGCTGGTTTAGCTCCTAAATCACTCATATAATAACCTGGCAATGCGTTTTTTTAATCCTGTTTTCCTCCTTGTGCAGAGCTGTTCAGTGTGCCAAGATATGGGTGCGTCAATCAGATGCTCCTATGAAGGCTGTCCTCAGAACTTCCACTATTTCTGTGCCAAAGAGATTGGTAGGGGTTCTGTATGTGCACGTACCCATTTAAGTTATCAGTGCTTGCAGTCATCCCTTGCTCTTGTTAATTAAAACACCGAGGAAGCATATGTAGAACAGAGACTCTACTTCTTACAGATTAAGGACTATGAACCACACTTACTATCCAGGCTGCCACGTGGATCTTGCTGCAGTAGACGACAGACACTTAACCTCATTCGGGATAATGTGCAAAATGGTACAATGTGTTACGTTTCTTTGGATAAAACTCTCTTCTCATCATGAGGATGATCATCAAAGCCACGACTTGACATCAAGGAGAATGTAGAGTAGCGCTGATGATCCCGTCCTCCATCCTTACTATCTCCAGCTGACTTAACCCTCTTATCATTACAGGTTGCTCGCTGGAAGAAGAAAGCTTTTCACTGAGATGTACAAACCACCAGGTAAATGACTTCTGTCATGTACACACAAATCTCACCCACCACCTACAGCTTTTTTCCAGTTTGATATGCTTTTGTAGTTTAAATTCTCCTAGTTAATGTTTCTTTATTCCCAAAGACACTGCATTGTGAACAATTAGACGTTCAGTAGTTATTTAAGTGAACACCTAGGTACAGATGACCTGCCTCTCACCCGGTGCCTCTTACCCTAGCCTTGGCAATACACCAGCAGGGCTCCAGGTTGACATATTTTGAGAAACCCTTTGCCCCGCCCCCAAAAATAATACCATCAAATACAAAAAATGACCCATCAGACGGAAGTTCCATAGCTGTGGTAATCTCTATCAGCCTTCTTGGGTCATCTGCCCCGTCTTGGACAGGTAGAGGCATGGAAGACAAAGAGGGCGGAAGTTCAGAACCAGTGTAGAATCTCGGCTTTCAGGGCGACCGGCAGCCCTGTGTGTGAAGCTCCACGTCGTACTCTCCACGGACTGACAGTGAGGAGGACTTGGCTGCTGATCAATACAGCCTCCCCCTACTGCCTCCCACGTAATGAGATCTCAGAGCAGGCAGAGCGCACATCAAAGTGATTCACTAACTCTGGGATCTGAAGGCTGCTCTCTGCAATGCCACTCCACCGCCTTAATAAAACGGGTAGTACCCCCATCTAGGGCTCCGTGGAGATAATGCAGGGAACCAGAGGGATGCAGTCTTTCCTCTCTTGTGAGTTTACTTACTTATGGGGAGAGTGAACGCTGTGCGACCTGCTTGTGTCACTTTAGGCTGGTGGTCTTAAATTAACCTTGATTCCTTCATGTCTGTGAGGGCAAAAAGGAGAAAAAGGGGGAAGCTATGGATGAAACCGTAGGGTAGAGTCTTAGACTTGGCTGCATGGTGGGAAAAGGGCAGAAAATCATTCATATTTCTCCTTTGCACAGTGACCCTGGCTTGCGAGGCAGTCCACTTAAAACAGCCGCAGTGCTCCTGTATTGATCTGCACGGCGAGCAGGAACGGCGAGGATGGGCTCTGCACGCGCTGCTCTTTAACGCTCCGCACCCCCCCCCCCCCCTCGCTTCCGTGTCACGGACCCTGAAGGGCGTGCCGTTAACTGGCCTGCTTCTCCATGCCGGCTGGGGTCGGCCTCAGTGTTCGCCGCCAGCAGCTTCTCACCCAGATACATCTGGATCATTCTCTTCCCAGAGTCTCTGAGAAATGGCAGTGGGATTTGGGAGGATCTCCTGAGCGGGGCATCGAGAGGACACACGTCCAGACGGGCCGGGATGGATTACAGGGTGGCAATGAACGCCAGAATACCAACTCCTGCAACGGAGCGGCACGAACAGCAGCCCTGGCGGAGGGCAGCTGCACACTAATGCCCCCCAGAGAAAAGTTCCTGCTAGCCTCTTCTTTCCTGGCGTCCTTTAAGGGTGAAAACTTTTGGCATTCATTCACTCCTCCGCATTTAATTTCAACAGAACGTGGGTGACTTTCCTTCGGAGGATATCAACGAAAAAAAAAAAAACTCAGCTGAAGTCATTTTGCATTATCATATGTTCTGATACTTCCAAGTCGAAATCTACCATGTTTCTCAAATGGTTTGGTTTTCTTTCTGTACTAAGCAACTAAGCAATCCTTGCTCGCGCAACCCACTGTTAAAAAGCAACATCAAATATTAAATACTTAAATATCTAAAAACTTTCATTCTCAAGTTGTGTCGTAACTGTGAGCAAGGTGGATTGATGGATGTATTTATAAAACTTCTTCCTATATATATATATACATATATATATATATATATATATATATATATATATATATATTTTTTTTTTTAATGTGCTTTCAGAAATCTGTAATAAAATAAACGGTCACATGGCAATCAAGTTTTATATGACCATAGTATTGATCTTTTCCAGCCAGTTCACCTAAGTATTCATCTCTCTGCTCACAGTGTCTCAAAGATTGTACTCATAATTTAGCTCCAGGAATGAAGTACAGAATTTTGAACACTTCTTAGCTACTCCGCACCGCATAAAGTTCAAATGAATATCGTACAATTTTTGCTCAGTCAGATATCTGTGTTGCTTTTCTCCCTTCCTCAGACCTCACATTTTACTATGTAAGTGGACAAAACTTGCCTGTTAACCTTAAAATATGACATAATTTCAGTAAAAACAGAAGAAAACTCAACGTTCATCATAGGCGACCAGTAATTTGTACTTCATCTCAGTTATTTAATGTTGTATATAATTATTTTATGCTGGTTTCTTTTAAAATGTGATGTACTTAAATACTTGTTTATAGTATTTATTAGAGATATTTATTTTATATAAAATGAATGTCATTGCTTATAAAATATTAAAATAATGGATTAAAGTGACTTTTTGAATGTTTGAAATGCGTTTGCGAGCTGTTATTTCAGGCAAACATTTCCTTTTTTTCAAACTCAACATTCAGTCATGGCCAGAGTTCTGTAAAAAAGATAATTATGTATAAATGTACAATTGTGTACAATAATTATGCATAAATGTTCTCTTTTTACTGAGTTATTTCCATGTTATCTTGAATTAATGGTTTGTTCTCAAAACAACAACTTCATCCAGCAAAAACAGATTTGTTTCTACAAGTTACAAAACAGTATTTCTGTTCATATCTACATGGTAAAAACATCAAAGAAGCCAACTGGATTAAAGATATTTTTTCTCAGTAACCATAGAAATTTCATTTCATAATTTATTTGTTGTTTTTGTTTCATTTAGCAGTTGTACTTCTGTTTTTCAAGAGCATTACACCTTTGAACAATATCCAGTTCTTCTCCTCAATATCCATCAATTACCTCTACAAAAAATGCCTGTCATTTCCTGTTTGTCATTGACAGGAACTTTCTTATAAAACTATGCAGCACTAAATAAAATATGAGTTATTAACATGGTGAAAATCCAAACTATACAAGAAAAAATACTGATTTGTTCAGCTCCGCTTTGGGCAGGGTACTGTAAACTCAGCCTGATATTGTGTTTTAATATTGTAGCAGTAACAGAAGTGCCAGATTTTGGTAATACTTAACCTTCCAATAATTGCAACAATTTTTCAAGAAAAACAGCTGTATTGCACAGATAAACACTTAGAATATATAACCACTATTTTTATTTATTAATTGCTTAAAATCACCTAGCTCCTTTTGTACAGATAGGGAAATTAAATACAGCAGGCTTTATCTTGCACAAAAAATGAAATCTCTTCAAGTGAAAGCTTTATAAAATTAAAAGCAACCGATATGAACTCATTCCATTTTAGAAAGATAGCACCGATGACAGGTGAATGTGGGACTAAACAGGTTTCACCAACAGCGATCCAAACCTCTTAAGTCAAATCCCCAGTTCTACGTGATTCCAGACTGCAAACATAAATCACTATTTTCAAATGTGCATCAGGCTGATACACAGATTATCCCCTGCAGCAAAAACACAGGATAAGGTGAAATCCCCCCTCTCTTCTTGACTACAAGCTTCCGTGCACCACACAGTGGCAAAATGCTGTCACTGCAGCGAGTTTATCAAAAATTGCAAATCAATTGTACGAGAAAATAAGACTGGATGTTTTCAATGGTAGTTCATTTAAGTCACACATTGTGTTTTTAAAAAATTCCATTATCCTTAGGATCACATTTAATTATTCATTTCAGAACAATGTACATTAAATTTAAAACAGCATTCTTGTTCCATTCTTTAAATTTATATCATTTACACAATTATAAATATATGTGTTTAGTGGCAGCTGCATAAAATGGTGGGCTGGTAAATCTCCCCGGGAGTTGGGTGTGACGGTTCAGTTTCAGCATGAGCTACGTGGGGGGTGACAGGAGACAGCAAGCAGGGGGGCAGATAGCGGAACAGCAGCATCGCGGCCTTGGCCTGCTGTCAGGGGCCTGGCCTCGCTCGGCTCTCCTCTGCAGAGACACCAGCGGATTCACGGGGAGAGACGAATGCACCAGCGACACAAGGGAGCAGCAGCGTAAATGGAGTAAAGTTTCATAAGCATGAGTATGGCATGAAGTATGAATCGAGAGGAGCCAAGCAGCAAGGATACCACAGGAAGAAAGCAATGCAAAGGATGAGTGCAACATGATAAACGTAAATACTGCCCTAATCATAGCAGTGTTTCTCAAGCCAGTCCCCGGGGAGCCCCAGACGGTCCGCGTTTCTGCCCTCTCCCAGCACAAGTGAACGAAAGCAATCAGGCCATCAAGGATGCCGAGTACCTGCTGCAGGTCAGGCGCGTATGCAGAGTAAAACACAGAGTGTGAAGCCTGAATGTTTTTTGTTACTGATCGGACATGCAGCCAGTTAGTAAATTTGAAATTTATTAGACCCCCCATGAAATTTATTGGGGGTGGCATGGTGGTGCAGTGGTTAGCACTGTTGCCTCACACCTCTCTGACCCGATTTCGAGTCTCCGCCTGGGTCACATGTGTGCGGAGTTTGCATGTTCTCCCCATGTCGTCATGGGGTTTCCTCCGGGTACTCCGGTTTCCCCCCACAGTCCAAAAACATGCTGAGGCTAATTGGAGCTGCTAAATTGCCTGTAGGTGTGCGTGTGTGAGTGACTGGTGTGTGAGTGTGCCCTGCGATGGGCTGGCCCCCTATCCTGGGTTGCTCCCTGCCTCGTGTCCATTACTTCCAGGATAGGCTCCGGACCCCCCGCGACCCAGTAGGATAAGCAGTTTGGAAAATGGATGGATGGATGAAATTTATTTCTGGGTATGGGCGTGGTACCGGTGTGCTGGGAGCTGGGAGGGGTCACCGAGGACTGGCTTGAGAAACACTTAATTAGGAAATCGTATGAATTCATATTAATTATGAAAGGCAGAATGAAATGGTGTTATTCAAATGAGGAATACAATATTAAATAGTATGTGTAATAGAAAATGCAATATTACACATCATAAATTTTGAGTAACTACCAAAACATAGTAAGTTTCAGCAAATGAGGGATATGAGCGACAGTAAAAGTGACTGCCCCCACGCAGGTGTCGCTAACGGAGCATCCTGGCCGTCCTGTCATCAGATCTCAAGGTTCACCTGAAAATACAAGACATTTGCAAGTGATCCCCAAAATACACCGAAAGATGGCGCTTCATGTGGAGAAACAGCGTCGCATCCTAAGACAACACTTCCTGCCAACGTCCCCTTTGTTTCGGTAGATGAACTGATAGAAACTGACAACCGGGTGGGAAGTGGCCAGGCGTGGGGTCACCTGACGTGCTGGCCGACGTGGTGCGACGCCGCAGGCAGAGGCGCAGGTACTGCTGGCCGCGTACGGGGCTGACTCCCGCCATCAGCCTCGCTGTGGCCTCGTGCAGGAACAGCTGCAGGTAGATCAGGCTGCTGGATCAGCAGGCCGTTGCCTGTAACTACACTGCTAGAGGACATGTCCTTTCTCCCGCCCTTTATTTTGGTGTGGGCACCCTACCAATATTACACTTTTATGGCTTTATGTTACCATCCAGACATGCCCACAATATCCCCCCCCCTCTATATTTCATTCCCTTCACGTCGTACAAACAGTCAATGTAATGTGCACTCAAGGAATTAGGTTAAACTTTGATGGCCGCATGCAATATTTAAGGCGCGGTTCAGTTTACGGTTCAGCTGCCTCTGACGAGCCTCATGGCGTGCACGCCCTCACCCCCCCTCCACATCTGGTGCCCTCACCCTGTGTGTGCCAGGCCTGAAGCTCTGCACCAGCTTCCTCAGGGAGCTCAGGTCCTGCTGAAAGCCGTGAAGCTGCTGCACAGGGGCCGGGAGGAGACCACCGGGCAGGGAGCCTTGCTGACGGTGCCACACGGTGGAACGCGTGACCAGGAGCAGGTCGCACAGCAGCACCTGCAGTAGCTGGACAGCAGGGGGTGCCGTGGTTAAGGAATTGGGGATCATTCAGAATGTCGCCAGGAGAATCCTCAGCAAAGTCAGTGTTGCTGGGTAATAGAGCAAATGAGATACTCCAAAGTAAATCCCAGACATACTCCCACAGGCTGCCTCCCCTGCACTCACTTTAATTAAGTTTCCGTTTGTTTACTTTATACTTTTAATGCACCACTTAGCACATATGTGTCGCAGCCAGTCAGCCTTCACCGGAGAGTAATCTAAAATATGTCGCATTCATACCGGCGCAACACACCATAATTAATCACTGCGGCAGCATGCATATACTGTAGACATTAAAGCTGAAGACACTGTAGGCTAAAATTAATAGGGAAGGCAGGTGAGCCAGCCTGTATGGGGAAAGATGGCGATTACCCTGAATGCTGTCAGCGCTGCACGGCATTAATACCTTAAGGAATTACACAACAAACATAACTGTGCATACGTTGGTCTATCTGCACTGAGCACAAACCGGATCAACCCAGAACAGGTCTGAAGCAGCCATGTGGGTCAGCGGACTACTTTATGTCGTTATGTAGGGCGGCACATTGTGGCTGGGCCAGGGCGTGGAATGATACATGACTTCGCAACGCTCCCCTTGGGGATTAACGTGACACCTAAGGCAGCAGGACACGCGGCCAAGGTGGCGTACAGCCGAGCGGAGCGATACGCCCAGCCTACCCAACAGAACGCTCCACAGGACTAAAACGATCTGTAAAACGTGATTCGTTCATATAGAATATCTTTAAAGTATTATATCTGAAAATATTCCAGCAATTATAAAGTATTTATTCTGAGTACATGAAGATTTTTAAGCTCTGTGCTTATATAGAGTGATACAAGGAATAGACGAAAAAAAGAGGTTCACACCTTTCAGGCACAGTGACCCATGGTGAACAGTGACCCGGGGTGAACAGTGACCCGGGGTGACCAGTGACCCGTGGTGAACAGTGACCCGGGGTGAACAGTGACCCATGGTGAACAGTGACCCAGGGTGAACAGTGACCCGGGGTGAACAGTGACCCGGGGTGAACAGTGACCCATGGTGAACAGTGACCCGTGGTGAACTTCAGCAGTGTCAGCGAGGTCGCAGTCCGGGCACGATGGCACGGCGTGACCCGGCTCTGCGTTGCACTGAAGCAGCATTGCATAACAGCGCTCACACATGCAATGCAACCACAATGCACCACAGCACCGTTCAAGAGGCCCAGGGTGCTACAACTGAAAAAGTAGCAGGAGGGTGAGAGGAAAGTCACCTTGTCAATGACCCCGGCACGGCCGGGGGGGTCCCGGCTCAGGCTGTCCTTCAGGAGCCCGCTAGCCCTCTCACTGTATCCTAGGCTCAGCTGCCAGTTCTCCCTTTGGCCCTGGATGGCCTGTATCGCCCTGAATGTGAACTGGGCGGCTCTGGGCAAAGGGTTCCTGACAAGACAAAAGCAGCATCAGTATTCAGCAGCAGGCGTACGACAGTATAACTGGCATTCATAAGAGAAGGTGTGTCGTGTGAGTTCCATCTGTGTGCTTCTGTCGCCAAAACCAGATGCAAATTAACCCAAAGCTACTCTAGGCCACGGCAGAAGGCCCCAACAAACATTAGGGGCCCCGTCCAGTAAAATCAGGGGCCCCACCCCACCTCGGGAAAAATGTTACATTTATTAAATTTAGCCAGCTGGTCCGCTAGTCCCCACAAGGGTAACCTGGATTTTATAAAAAAAAATTGTGTATGCAATCATAAAACTAAAAATGCCAAATGGCTTGTATTTTGTTTGGTTACTTATGGTTAAGGTTAGGGATGGGTGGGGGGTAAGGGTGTTAATGTTGGGATTAGAGATTTCCCCATAGAAATGAATGGAGAGTCCTCACAAAGATACAATTACAAACCTTTGTGTGTGTGTGTGTGTGTGCGTGTGTGTGTGTGAGCGGGTATACCTATAAATATCCGTTTTTTTTCCTTATGGGGACCAGTTTCCTGGTTACTTATGGTTATGGTTAGGGCAGGGTGGGGGTTAAGGTTGTCATAGTTAGCATTAGCGTTTTTCCCATAGAAGTGAATGAGCATAAGGATAGGTATACCCTACATGTGTGTGTGTGTGTGTGTGAGGGCAGTGCGTCGCTCACTCCTGTGCCTGCAGGCTCACAGGCAAGTCCTCCACAGCTGCACAGAGTTTCTCTGCAGCATCTTTTTCTCCTTGGCGCCAACTGATCATGACCCCCATCCTAGAGGCCCACCATCTGGAGTGGATGTCGCATCCTGTGACATCAGCACAGACGGGGACGAGTGAGAATGGGCCAGCTTTGCCTCTTAATGCAGCCACGGGGACTGAAGACAGCTCCTACTGGTACATGGGGATCTCTGAGGTCTTTTACCAACCAGTGACTGCTGCCAGGCCGGACCCCAGGGCCACAGACTGCATGGAGACCTCAGCGTCTGAGAAGCTGATGAGCAGCTGGAGGTACTCCAGAGCCTGGCAATACTCCCTGTGAGTAATAATACTCCCTGTGAGTAATAATAATAACAATAATGTACTGATGTATAGTATATACTGGAAATATACATATATACAGTATACCACTCTGGAAAAAATTAAGAGACCACAGCAAAATTTTTAGGTTCACTCATTTCTCGATTTATAGCTATGCACCTGTGTAAAATATATATAAAATATATATGTTTTAGCCTGGTTCTAGCCTGGTTCTTCCCTGTTTCTCATTAATGAAGGGCTTCTTCCTTGCTTTATGGGTCTTCAGTCCTGCTTTTAGGAGTCTGTTATGAATTGTCCAAGCAGTGCATTTCATACTGCTTAATGTATTCCCTTTTTTTGAAGGTCACTTGATGTCATCCTCTGATTCATGATTGCACTGTTGGATAAGTTGACGGTCATCTCTGGCATTGAAAAGTCGCTTGTGCTTTTAACCTGGCTTGTTTCTGGTCATTCCCAGTGTTTCCTGCTTCACCTTCTTCTTGTGTGTTGCACTTTTAGAAACTTTGAGCCTGGAAGCAACCTGCCACTCAGTGTAGCCTTCTGCCTGCAGAACCAGTATTAAACCAGGATTTGTAAATGCAGATTTACAAAAAATAGCGTGGTCTCTTAATTTTTTTTCAGGGCTGTATAAACATATTTAGCATATTTACAGTGTCCATGCTTATATACACCATCCTGTATTCTGGCAGTTTTATAACTGTACACTTGCTCATTCCCACTTTAGTTACATTTAGTTACATCTTGTTATCCTCTTTGTCTTGATACTTGCATTGTTTATGATATATTTCAGCTCTGTTTTAATTGTGCACACTGAGGGCTATGCCTTGGGACAGTAGCTATTGAACGTTTTTGCTGTTTCAGGTACTTAGCGTGTGATTTACTCCGAGCATAAGTGAGACAGCGATATCCACTCTCACAGCTCTAGCCCTGAATTCCTGGGGCAGAAGCACGCCCTGCTCCTAAGGAGCTGAATACGCTGCCAGCTGCCCACAGTACACATGCAAACAAGAGCTTTGTAAACGAGACGGACAGGGTACTGAGAGCAGCCAAGGACTCAGAGGGGTCAGATCTTTACGGCTTCCGATTAATAGGCAGCTAGTCTGCCGTTGCTTGCTGGCACGGCGGTGACACGGAGCCCCACCCCTCTCCCTCCCCGGGGGTCTTGTCCTTTGGTGAGGAGAGCACACACAGCAGGGCCTTCTCCAGAAGGTGCTCCCGAAATGCCTGCATCACCTGGGCCAGGGGCTCCGCTGCAGAGAGGACGGCAGCACAGGGCAAGCTGGGATTCAGCATTCTCTCTCTTACCAAGTTTATGTTAATTTCTAATTGTCAATTAGCAATTATATATTATTGATTTGTAATTAAGACTTTCTAATTGTATCTTAGTAATTTGTAATTATTAGTTATCATTGCATAATTTATAATTTGTAATTATATGCTATGCAAAGGCAAATAGGCATATATTATTACGGATCTGGCACTGAACTGCTTAAATTACAAATCTGGAAACTGATTAACTGATTATCTTTCTGTCTAGCACTGCGTGCACAATCACTGAACAGTTCGTGCAGAGGTGTGTGAGAGAGGAGGAGGCAGCTGTTGGACCTTTGCTCCTGGCCTGGCTGTAGACACTGTCCCTTGGAGAGCCGTGCACAGTCCACTGCCCGTCCATGAAGAAGCGGAGACCCAGGGGGTGAGAGAGCCAGCGCATGTCTGGGGGGACGCAGGAGCCAGGGGCGAGGCAGACGCGACGCGCACTGCTCAGGAATACCCACTGCACGGGGGAGGGGGGGGGGGGGGGCTGGTCAGCTGACATGTACTCGGTACGTGGGTCATATGTAGCTGTGACACTACACATTACCAGGCCACACAAATGTAAGCAAACCTCAGCAAAGCCTTCAGATTACTGTCAACTTTAAAGGTGGCGTTTATTAAATAATAGCGTGGCTATTTATAAAATGCCGTGTTGATTCAGGTACATTGTGTTGCACGTGTCACTTCACTAGCCGCTAATTAACTGCCAGCCACACTAACACCACGTGACCTACAGTCAGGACAAGAGCTTTAACTGAGCAGTGGCCTTTAAGAGCCTCTGGTTGCAGGTTGAGCAAGCACACGGCGATGGGGAGGGGTGTCACGCAGAGCCCGCACTCACGGCGGCGAAGCGCAGGCCCCGCGGCAGGCTGGCCTTGACTCCCAGTGCGGCACAGACGTGGATCCGGGCCAGTGTGGCCGCAGCCAGCCTGTCCCCCGAGCACTCGGCCAGGTTCACCGCGCTCAGGGCTGCGTGCAGGCCAGAGAGGCTGCCACCTCCCAGCTTTCCTAGAGGGCCAGACGCACTGTTACACAAAAGGTGTGGCAGGGACAGGCTGTTTACACAGAGGGGATTCACATTCAGCTACACTAACAAGCTAATAAAGCTTCATTTTATACTATGTGCTTTAGACACTTGAGAAAAGGAAGTTCAAGAAGTGTAAAATTCATTGCTTATTGCATTCTTTTTATTTGCCAAATGCTTTTATATAAAGTAATGTAGATGTTTTTCTGAGCAAGGTCAGTCAGTCTCCAGAGCGAATGGGGGAGGTTAAGGGCATTTGCTCACAGACACAACGGTGAAATCACTCTGCTGACCCTGGGATTGGAACTAGCGACTTCCTGACCACAGGCACCAGTATCCTAACCTACTGCTCCACACTGTACACTGCACTGTAATTACTTCTGTTTGCCAGTGCTGATTAGCAGAGAGCCTCCGTACCCATCAAGTGCAGCTGGTGCAGCCGGTGGTAAACAAGGGCTGCGTCTGCACAGCTGGCACGACCGTCGCTCTGTGAGGGCGGATCCGGCCAAAGGCTGCCCGCCTTCCCCGCCAACCAGCGACCCACCCACAGCCACTGCAGGCCCAGCCTCAGTCCTGCCCAGAGGACGGCACACAGCAGGTCCAGCTTAGATGCAGGCAGGGGGCGCCCCAGAGCCTCCAGGCAAGTCTGAAAGTTCTGTGAAGCCCGGGCGAAATCTCCCTGCGGAGGAGGGATGGCGAAAATGGGAAATAAAACCCAAGAAAATGAAAAGAGAGAGCCGGAAAGGATAATATATGCCTGCAGAAACAATGTCAGAAAGATGCATCTCCCAGAACCAGACGTATACTAAGATATAACCCATAACTAGGATATAGTTACAATATAAACACGCTGCCTGACGGATTTTCAGAGAGACAGAATAAACACATGTAGAGCTGGCCCCCGAAAAAAGAAAAACTGACACAATATAATAATATGAGTGACAAGACAAACTCGGTATCTTAGTGGAGCCCCGCAAATCTAAGGCTTCTGAAGTTCTGCGGTTCCTCCAGAAGTGACTCTTTGTCTCTGCTTTCCTAATGGGTGGGAGTCATTACCGGTCACGCCAGCAGTCGATACCCTGAGCGCGGCATGTGCCAAATGTCCTGTAAAATTAGCTTAGTAATTTGAGTTCCGTAACATTCTGCCGGACTAACAAGGACGCTGTGTCATAACATCAGATGTGCAATCCAAAAGCCGAACAGCCGCTGACCTTAACTGACATCTGCAAACTTGCGTAATCTTTTCACCATGTACAGTTGGTTAAAAGCTTACATACAATTATCATATACATATTTGTCATAGCGGTTCAGGGCTTCCATTGATTTCTACAACTGTTCTGTGGCAGGATAATTATACAACATACTACATCATAAAAAAGATCATAAATCTGATGTGCAAGTTTTAAATTATTAGCGTTTTTCTGATCCCAACACAGGGTCAAAAATCTACATACCTCTACTTAGATAATTAATTGCTGACAGTCAATTAACTTGGTGCCAAGGCCTCTTAACTGCCTGTTAGCGACCGCGGTTGACAAGCTTCTCTGCGCAAACATAAAATGGGCTCATTTGACATCATTTGTTGGATTGACCAACACATGACACACTGGGGAAGTCCAAGGTGCTTAGAGCAGATCTGAAAAAGGGGACTGGAGACTTGCTCATGTCAAAATTTCTAAACATCTTCAGATTCCAAGATCATCAGTTCCAATAATTATTCGTAGGTATAACTCATGTGGGGCTGTAGTCACTTTGCCAAGGTCTGGAAGAAAACCCAAACTGTCACCCTCAGCTGAGAGGAAATGAGTCTGGATGGTCAGATGCAACCCAAAAGACTGAATTGATCTGCTAAAACCCTGCTTCTAAAATGACTACTTCATTCAACCAGCTAAGCAGGTTGTTTTTACAGGGAAGTACTGTTTTTTTAGGGAAGGAGCCGGTTCATGACAGATGCAAACCGCAGAGTAAATCAGCAGTACATGCGACTCCGTCTGCCTTTCTAACTTCTCTTGATCTAAATACTGTACCAGTGAAGGTAGCATACATTCTTCAGGGACTCAGAGTCAGATCCACTGAAGCGTGTGGATGAAGTTAATTTGTTTACCAATTACACGGTATTACGTTCCTCATACTGGATATCCTGGTTGCACACCAGCTGTCACCCAGGAACAGCTACCATAAAGACCCCCTAGCTGCACGGATCACCTTGGCGAGGTCCTCATCGGCCTGCTTGTAGTGCCTCAAGAACAGGGCAGATGAGCCGGAGTGGGGCCTGGTCAGGGGTTCCCCGTACACCAGCAGCCACACCAGGACGGCAGCCACCAGCAGGCCATTCAGAAGCCAGGCGGAGAGGACAGGGACCGCCGGGTGCATCCACACCGCCGCCTCCACGTTTCCTAGCGACCACAGCACACAATGACATCATAAAAGCCAGACGTCTGTTTGCAAGTGGTTGTGTAATTTCACATTTTTGTCGTCAGCAAATTTCAGAAATGCACAAAGACACAGCTAACAATCTTGAAATTCACAAAAAAATCTATAACATGTGAATAGCCATCATTTTCCATTCTTTTCATTTTGATACTGCATCATCGTAGATTTATCGATCTATCAATCAATCAATCAATCATATTTTGTTATTAATTCTTTAATTACTCACCCTTCAAAAAGAGGTCAAACACCATTCTTTTATACAGTGAGGTTTTTAAACCACTGGTTTAAGTACTTTGCTCAAAAAGACTAAGAGCATCACCTTGAACCAGCTCACTTAGCTTCTGTTAGTGCCCTTTGCCACCATGCCCCCATCCAGTCCCAAAACTAGCTCAGTACCTCCATTTTTCACACTCATGATGGTGCGGCTTGATCCACTGGTCCCTGTGTACCCTGTGGTGCCCGCAGTACCCGTACCGCCCATCCCCCTGCTTAGCAGGGACCCCATTGGATTCAGGGAGAGGAAGAGAAAGGTGAAGATGCAGAGTGCTACGCGGGAGCGATCCATCATGGCCACATCACGCCGGGAGACCTTCGGCTGCTTAAGCACCAGCTGAACGGGAGGAGAACAGACGGAGAGAGAGAAGCCTGTCATGTTAAACACAGAACATCAGAAACAGCATCATCACTGCCGTTTACCTGAGAATGACCTAAGAGTCCTCATCAGCTAAATAAGTCAGCGTTAGTGTCAGCGCCTGTTTACCCCGCCGAAAGGGCTGCTGGGCTCAGAGTCACTGCTGCAGTGGGGGAAGGAGCTGCAGTGCATAGGTGACCCGGCATTAGAGGGTGGAGGCGTGAGCAGCTCGCTCGTCACGCCGCAGGCCGGGCCCTCCACCTCCAGGGCCACCAGATCTTTCAGAGATCCTGGAAAGGAGATGAGGGCCGGTCAGCGAAGACCCGCGACCGAAAGGAATCGCGTTGACAGTTGAGGTACTCAAAGTAAAGCTCACTGTTTTTCTGGGTGGCCATCTTGAGAGTCATATTCTCTTGCTTCAGCTTCTGATTAGACTGCTGGAGGAAGCGGATGCAGTCGATCGCCTTTCTCAATACCGACGACTTATTCAGCTGAAGACAAACAAATTCACAAAAGTACAAGTTCTAATATTTCTCACACAGGATGACAACCTACCATGCGTGTAAGTGGGGAGCGAAAATGAGGTTACCTTGGCGTCGGTTCCAGCAACTAAGTCTTTAAGCTGAATGATCTTGTCATTGATTGAGTTGCGGTATCGCTTTTCTATGGCATTGTGGGCCGTACGCTTCTCTCCCTTGTTTGACGGTTTGCCAGCTGAAGATATGCGGCTAATTGGGAGCTTCTCCGCGTCCACCATGATGGGCACAGTGGTCAAGATAGCGCCACCATTTATCAGAGCCTGAAAACATGTGGAAGAGGAAGGGGCAGTCAGACATTAAAATTCAGCAAAATCAAGTTTACCGTCATTTCATTTCATATTAAAAAACATCTAGAGATTGTGGAGCAAAAATACATATATATCATTTGTATTATCGTTCTTTTCTTGAAGCTGGAAGCTTTACCTGTAGAGATGTAGTCTGCACAGGAGCACATGTAACACAAGGAGGCTTCATGGAACCCATGTCGGGCTTAAGGGAGGTCAGCAACAATGAGTCTGTTTTGATGAACTGGGGCTGGAGGAACACCTGAAGTGGAACAGGGAAATTAGCATCAGAGACGGAACAGTTAATGGAAGCTAATGCAGGAGGTGCAAGAAGGCGACAGGGTAGCAGGGGGCTATCGCTTATGATCAGACAGCGTGCGTGTTTCGTTTTCCGAACGCGCCTTAGCAACACTACGAAAGCAGCACATGCTGCCACACTCACAGGAACTTGCTGAGCGTGCTGGGAAAAAATCTGTGTGGAGGGACTTGACGATGTGGTCAGCAGGGATTCGGTGGATGGACCTTGAACCCGGGCTGCACATGTGGCTGACTGCAGAGGAGCTGTAAGACTGGAGGTGGGCTGTGAAGAATGATGACTACGGACCGCTGTGGAGGAGCAAAGTGAGGCTGCAACTGTTACAGATGGACAGATGAGGCAGCTGTGCGATGCTGTCAAATGTCAGAACATTACAGCATTATTACAGCTTTCATACTTTATTCAGTACTCTACCCCATGCATCTTATACTGATATTTCAAGCCAAAATGCATGGAGCACTTGCAAAAATGCCTTTCACAATTTCTGACTGGCATTTCTTACTTTAAAGAGTTAACGAGCATCCACTAAAGGCAACAGAGTCTGAAAACATATGCCTAGTGTAAACTCACTTATTGGGCATTCATTTTACAACCACTGACACCAAGGAACAATTACCTATGGTCACAGTAAAGTTTGACGGAGAAGAAAATCCATACTTTATTGGATTTCATCTGACATAATACAATATACTCTGTATTACAGCCATAATTACATAACATTCTTTAGGACCAGGTAACTGGTCAGTTAGTCAATAAAAAGTGGTTGGTAGGCTATATGACAAGTACTGTGTCCTGTATTCATGCTATATGCAACTATAAATTCCACGTCGCAGAGGAGTGGACCTGGATGGTCTGATAAACTCGGTCTTGGTAGTAAACATCATTGCAGTTGATCAAGGCTCTTTAAAGTACAATGCATTTTATCTTTCTTTAACTTTTTAAAGCTAACTGAATTGGTCCTTCAAATTCACATAAAGGGCCCGCTTGGGTGTTATGCAACCAGTGGCTCTTTGACATGCAGACCGAGTCTCTTCACCAGGGGCCCAGTGCTCCAGCGAGAGCCAGATTTCACTGGCAACCAGCATTACAGCTGGTGCAAATCTCAAAGGGCATCCCACAGTCTTAGTTGTGCAAGGCAGAGATCATTTACTAAATTCCCTCTTTGCCAGCTGAGGCTGGGCCTGTTCTACTGCTCTCATGAACCAAAGTTACACTCTTGCATCTACGAGTGGCAGATGACTGCAAATGCCAAAGCGAAACTGTATACCTGAGTACTCGTCCACACTGTGATGGCTGACCGCAAGCTGCGACTGCTGCTGCTGAGATGGGACAGAGGGCGCCTGTCGAGGACAGTCTGCATCTTCTGCAGCATCGCATGAAACCTGGGCCTCCCAGCACTGCGTATGACCGGATAACATGGTTTGGTGGAGCTTGGGGTGACTGGGGGTTGAAATTTGGGGAAGAGGAGACTGCACAGGGGGTGGGGGCTGGTACAGGGTAGCGGGGTCAGGAATATCCAG
The DNA here is from genome assembly GCF_023856365.1 of Brienomyrus brachyistius. Taxonomy (NCBI): domain Eukaryota; kingdom Metazoa; phylum Chordata; class Actinopteri; order Osteoglossiformes; family Mormyridae; genus Brienomyrus; species Brienomyrus brachyistius. The sequence goes on along the minus strand of NC_064537.1, from coordinate 19,123,768 downwards.
CAGGGCATCTAAGTGTGAGGTGGCAGTCGACTGTGGATGGAGAGTGGAAGCTGACATGGGGGCTGAAGGAGCACTGGACTCGGGGGGGGCTCTGAAGTCCTGAGTAGCGGCACCTCCAGTGAACTGGGGATGATCAAAAACACTGCAGAACTCCATGTCATGGTTATTGATGAGCTGCAGCATATCTGGGAAGAGGAGAAAATCACCATCATAGAGTACTGTTACTATATAATAGTTTTAGATTTTTCATTTGGGTTATTTTCCAAAAATGGTGATTACTGAGCACTTCAGTACAACTCATCAGTTTTTCATAATTTTTTTAAATAAATATAACAAAAGTTTCCAGTGTCAAAACCTTTGAATTATACTTAATCATGAATTATGTTTAATGAACATTTCTCTTCTGCCTCCATGCTTAGATAACTGGGTTTGTGAAAGGTGTTGTAAAAATGTAATCTATTCTTATTTTTTACTATTATTATGTAATAATAGTAAAAAATAAGGCTGGAAGATGACAGGGTCACTCCCCTTAACTCTTACAACATACATCAAACATCTAGATCTACATATAAACGTGTAGAACTGTACACTAAAAAGGAGGAAGCATGTGTAAAACGGTCATTGTTTTATTTTACTTCTAATTATTTTGAGAAGCAGATCACCTTTCATAGAAGTGGTTGCAGAGCACTTTAATACACTTGCTGGTGAAAATCCAGTTAACAACAAGCTATGGCCAGCAACCATGTGGAATGCCTGTTTTAATTCCGGTCGAATGTGAATCTATTATATTAACAATAAAGCACAGCTCCTACTTAGGGAATTTCACTGAATAAGAAGCACATATTTATATGCTGGGGGTCCAAATCAGAGAAATGATTCCTATATGCAGTACTGGTTGTCGTTTTAGTAAAAAATATGTCGTGATTGTGGGCTACATTAATTTAATCATTCACAATCGAATAATTCAATAAATTAGCCACCAAGCTTAGCCATAGAGCATCTCAACGTTAGATACAGTGGGCAAACAACAGCCATTTCTATAAGTCTATAAAACATTTTTACAATGTTGCAAAAGTATAAGATAAATAGAAAGCTGAATCTCTATGGAAATAAATTACAGTCACATTAATTTGGGAACAACTCACCATTGTCAATTTTATTTTAAATTAGATAAGTTTGCTTTACTTAAATCTTCAATACATACAATATATAGGACATATATGTAATAGAAGTAAAATTATTAAGAAACACAAAAAATAAAGTTTTTAATGAAATTTTTAATTTACCTTCCAAAGTGCAATCCATATTAATATTTAATGTATTGTAGCTTGCATATGATATAAAGTTCTAAATCAACTTGTTTCTTGAAAGCTTATCAAAAACGACTTTTTAAAAAGCAATCCAAATAAAACGGTCCTCATTGATCTTAAACTTTTAATTTAAATTGGAGGCAAACATATAGGCTGAGAGCATCTACACTATGGATGTGTAGTGACTGCCTCCTTAACTACAAAACACATGGCAGTCCAGCTGGATTTGTAAAGCAATGTTTTGACATGAGGTGACTGGCTACAGCCAATGGGAAACTTGCAGTTCTGCAGACAGCCTCCAAGACGGAGCGAGCAAGGTCGCGTGGGTGCTTACTGCCAAAGCAAGGTGATTGACCAAGGGTTACAAACACGTGACTGCAACCTTTTCAGTATAAGGTTATTACAGGTCACATGAAAAAATCTTATCATCTTATTAATAATAAAATATCATCATAACAATCGATACAATAATAATAATAATGACAATTAAAATATTATAACAGTTTCTATTTCACTTTTTTTGTTTATTGTTTTATAGTCTATTATATTATACTCAGTATTACTGAGTGCATTTGACGAAAATGTATTAACCACAATATATTAAAATCCTAAACCTTTTTAAACGTTTCAATTTATTTATATTCAAAATGAACATAAAAAACATCAGCGAGGTTGTAGTATCGTACGTATTTGAGAATTTGATTCCATCGATGTCTTTTTTAGATAGTGCCCGTTTGTAATTGGAAAAGTATAGAATATGTTGTGATAATGCTGCCACAAAGAGATTTCTGCTGACTGCCCGAAAGTACCTTCAATAAGATTACGTCACCAAGAGAAAGGGGCGGCGACGAGTGGCCTATTTACGCTGAAGACTTTCTCCACGAAGAACAGGGGGATTTAAAACGTGTCGCGCTTAACTGCAGTTTAACCTATATTTGACATATGTTATGAAACAAATCTAAATATTTTTGCAGGTATGCATTGTGCTGGACAGACACCAGATAATGTTTAAGTGTGCTTTTGTAAATGGTTCTCACAAGTCGGATGTCTTCTGTGTCAGGTGTAATATATGACATTCGTTATACTGGCCTAACATTCTATGTTAAGAACATAACTATATAAGATTACATTATTATACCGTATATTGGACGTATTTAGTTCACTCATAATTAGTAAGTGTCAACAAGTTGGTTGCGTGCAAATGTAGTTCATGGCATGGATCAGTCGTAGGTTAACGTTTCAAAATGCTCTTTTCCCCTCATCTAGCAAACATTTCGCTCAGCACCATCGCAGTGTATTTTTGGATTCGGGGGAAGAATCTGCGACGGAGAATGTTAAATGCATTATACTATTAAATAGTAAATCATTCATTTTTTCTACCACGCATTGTTATAGGCCAATTTAAACAGGATTTTGTGCAAAAAGGTCAACCCATATTTTTTAGGTACCCAGTAAAAGGTGCCGTTCCCCACAGTTTTTTATAGTACCTATAATATTAATTACACGGATAACAACTTTTGTACAAAGGTTTGCTTGGCATGCGGACTATGAATGGTGATGTTGAATGACAGACCCATTAGCCAATCATTTGCTAAAGAAATCCGACCAATATAGCCTATTGTCAATGTTTCTTGCGAGGTTCGCTATTTGTGAGCTAAGTTTGCCTACCGTAAAAACCGTACCGTAAAAATAGTTTTATGTGAATTAAAATGTTAGTATGTATTGCATAATAATGACAGTCACGTATAGTCACTAAAGTGTAGATAAGAAGGTAATTGTTTTTGTTTCATAGGCCAATTGTTTGATTATTCTCGCATATTATTTATGTTTATTTATATCTAGGCTGGCTGGTTAAATTTGACAAGGCGACAAAGCAGGTTAAAGTGTATTAAAGTAAGTCCTATTTTGTTTGATTCCGTCGGCAATGCAATTACACGGTTACATAATCATGCTTTAATGCCTATATATAACAAATATAATCATGTTGTGCTTTAATTATACTTGGGTTGCGTAACGATATACTAAATTACCTAAAGGCACTTTTGCAAAAAATATTAATTGAGCACCATGATTTAATTAAAATAATAAAGGGTATCCAATATCAGTGTATTAGCCCTATTGGCAGTCATCAATCGCGCCTGTTTGGCGTTTAAATATGACCTCGTCTGTGTTTGTCCCAATATGAGAGGTGCGTACCTAGTGGGACCGTATAACAGCACATGTTCGGCAGTATCATAAGTCGTTTAGTCCTGCTTGGATGGATAAATGTTACAAAGCAAACCAAGTCAGAATTAATATAAAAATATTATTATTTAATTAATAAATTAAAATAAATGTAAAGAGACCACCAAGAATCATCGTGGTTATATATATATATATATATATATATATATATATATATATATATATATATATATATATATATATAGTGAGATAAGATATTTACTATTTAAATTAACAGGGTGGCTTAGTGGCTAGCACTATAGCCTCCGGGGCAAAGCTTTACATCGGGAGCCCCCCTTAGGGCACTTCCTGTTCTACTTATTGCCAGAGCTGGCCCTGATAGCCTTGCATCTTCAGGACCTTCTGTGTCTGCATGATCTTCCAGTGGTTGTGTAGAAGCTAATGTGAGTGTTATAGTGCAAATGGCTGCCACAAATCACTCACATGCTAATCACTCTCTCTCGTTGGAGCTACTCGTGATTAAAAAAAACAACACACACATCTGGAGAGATGAAAAGTGACGTTTAATGCACGTTTTCAATAATTACTTTGTAATACCTTGCAAACACCGAAAAACCGGAAAGCTAAACAGGAACGCTTCTGCTGGCATGAGAAGCAAAAAAGTGTTGTACATGTGTTGTGACTAAGGAAACAGTGTGGATGTAGCCATTACTGTTCATTCAGTCAGTGTTTCCTGAATCCAAAGCCTACCTAAGGAGGCACAGAGGCCAAGGCTGGTCTGTAGAAGAGCACGTCAGGCGATTAGATTAGCAGTTCCTGTACTGTCTGAGTAATCACACACACACACACACACACACACACACACACACACACACACACACACACACACACACACACACACACACACACACACACACACACACACACACACACACACACACACACACACGTAAAGAATGATCGTCAAAATGACAGGTTCTTATCACATTTTAGGAGACATTCGGTCCCCACAATATAATATAAACCTACCCCGCCCCCCCACTGCAAATCAGAGGTGGAAAGTGCCAGTCAAAACCAGTACAAATCCGGACCAAGATTTTATTTCAACCAACCAGTTGACTACTCTTAGGCTTTGATTCTTTATACTTACAGTAATTGGGCTGGATTTGTACTTTTTGGACCAGCATTATCCAGCTTGCTGCAAACTATACACGCTGTTCATGTGTGTAGCCATGGTAATTGCTGAGACACTGTATCATAAAACAAGAGCATTTTGTTTGTTTATTATCACTTAGTCAATACCCATACTCAGTAACTGTCACTATTTTATTGGGATTTACATCATTTTTGTTCGTTGTTAAACCCTGCATTTTTCATTGAAGAACAGAAACTACTAAAAAGTGTTTTGTGTTAAAAATTGGAAAATCCCTACTTGGCCAAATACCTATAGTAATTATGAAATAAACACAACACAATATTATAGCACTGATCTTTTTAATAAGGCAGGTTGAACTGCTGTGTTTTAGCAAAGATAAACATGGACCACAGAAAAGACATTTTGAATTTCATCTTGTTAAATAACACTTCTATAAGATTATTTAAATAAATAATGCATTGTCAGTTATGTATGCAACTATAATGTCAACAGAATCCAGATATCAATTGCAATTCTGTTAAAACATTTTTAATCTGTCATGAAACCATCACACGTGTATGCACCAATACAATGACAATAATATCTAAGCAATAGATCGCTTGATGGACTGCAGCATGCAAATCTGCATCTGCCCCTTTAGTGTTTTCATCACATTTCCAAAGAAGTTCAGACCAAAAAATGAGATAATCATTTAACTATGTTTTGGGATAGCAAACTTCCCTGGTTGAGTGTAAACAATCTAAAATATCCGATTAGAAAAGTCAGACTTCAGGACATACAAGTACAGACTTTTATCTGAAGGGAGTATCTACTGGTATTTACAGTAATGTTCTCAATAGGCAAAAAAAGATATTTATGATATATATTTTTATTTTGTTATGTTCCCTTTTCAATGTTCCCAACACATGCCAACACAATGCATGTGGGTGCATTCAGACTACAAGACAGAAATCAAGACGCAAATAAGTAAACTATACAGACTGTAGATGCAGGTAAAGTCCTTTCTGTAACTCCAGGTACATAGGTACTGAAAATTAAACTAAACAAAATAGTAACCCAGCATAAAAGCAAAATTCCCTGGCAATTAAAAAAAATCATTACCAGAGTATAGAACACTAAGAACCCTATTTCAGTAAGATTTTGCAGGCAATGGGAGGGCAAGGGTCTTTAAAAGCTGGGTTGCAATATGGCAAAAATGGAAACTGGAAGATATGCTGAAAAGCACTCCCTCGAGTACCTGTGAGGATGCAGTGACCTGCTCAGATTTGAAGAGGTCGTGCTGTAGGGGGCAGCAGAGCCACAGACTGAACACCAAAGCCGGGTCAGGCCAGTCCGCTGGTAGGCTGGTGCTTCACTCTGGGTATTTTACACAGCAAAGAGGGTGTCTTCGTGCACCCCTGTTTTTTTACGCCCGCCGCCGGTCATGTGAGCAGGAGGGGCAGGATCTCCAGCGGAAGGCGTCGGTAAGCTAGGCATCATCTCAGCAGCTTTGGCCCGCTCCTCTAGAAACTTGTCAAACTCTGGAAAAGCAGGAGGTATATTCAAACTGGCACTTTGAAAATGTGACTTATTCTTTTGCAAAAACACTCACTCTGGAAAATCAAGGAAAAACCAGAACAAAAGTACGACGATGTTCATTCATACCTTCACTAGTGACTCCTTCTGCTTCATCGCTCTTCTATACACCAAAAAAAAACATATCTTAAAAATGTTCTTACTTTGTATCTAGTTTATAAAAAGACTGTAAAATCCCTGTCTCAACTTTCAGCTGACATCTTGGCTGATATGCAGGCCAGACAGCTCTCTGGGGACTGAGGACCACTGGGCCACTAGCTTCACAGATCAATACAAACACAATACAGCTACATCTATGAGGGAAGCACAGAGTTTATTTACGGCACATAACGTGTCCACATTTCCCACATGGACTACCATGGTATTCATTGAGATGGATCTACTGACACAAAACACTAATAGTTATTCTGTAGTGAAGTACTGTCCTGTACACTTTATTCAGCTCCATTCTACTGAGCTTTATAATGGGATATATTTCCTTAAACATGATGTTGGTGCCCTGCTGAGCTAAAACAACAAACATAACATCAGAATACTGGCACATCATTTCAGTATTCTGGGATTTGTCTGAAATTGCAAATATTACATTAGTAAATGGTGATTTTTCTAGGGCATTTATCTTTAAGGATATGCATCTTAAAACTGTTAAACACCATGGTTTTTTCATGTTAAGAAAATGAATCCCCTAATATACAATCTCATAGTATTTTTAAAATTACTCCCCGATATATAATCCTAAAGTATGTTTTAAATTACTTTACAATACACAGTCCCGTACTGTGCTTTATAAAACCCCCTGTAATACCCCCCCCAAATAGTGCCCCTTGGTAAGTTTTATAATACTCCCTTTAATACTCCGCAAAATAGTGCCCTTTGGTAAGTTTTATAATACTCCCCCAAATAGTGCCCCTTGGTAAGTTTTATAATACTCCCCCAAATAGTGCCCCTTGATAAGTTTTACAATACTCCCTTTAATACTCCCCCAAATAGTGCCTGGGCAAGTTTTATAATACTCCTTTTAATACTCCCCCAAATAGTGCCTTGGTAAGTTTTATAATACTCCCTTTAATACTCCCCCAAATGGTGCCCCTTGGTAAGTTTTATAATACTCCCTGATACACAGCCCCACGGTATGTTTTAGAAGAATCCCCGACTGGCAGCCCCTCGGAATGTTTAATATTACCCACCAATATGCAGTCCTGTGCTATAATTCATACTACTCCCAATACACAGTCAGTAGCCACTTCATTAGCGACACCCAGCTGGTGCTGGGCAGGGCCCACTTTCACCGTCAGAATCGTGTAGATGAGGCGTGCATTTATAGAGGTCTTTCTGCAAATCACTTTTGTACTGAGCCATTATTTTTGCACTTATGACCTTCCTGCTAGCTTTAACGACTTCTGATCTCTCTCATTAACAAGGTGTTTTTGCCCCCTTTACTGCTGCTGACTAGAAGTTTTTTTTATTGCACCATTCTCTAAACTCTAGACACTGTAGTGCATGATAATCCCAATATGACGGCCGTTTCTGAGGTGCTGATATCTCCATATCCGGTGCTAACAATCACGGCAAATTAAAACTCGCTAAGATCACACTCCTTCGCCATGCTAATGCTTAGCTGCACAGTAACTGAACCGCTTGACCCTGTCTGTGGGTTCTATGTATTTAATTCCAGCCACATAATTTACTGTTTCGAGAAGTAGACTGCCTGCGATAATAAGCAGGTTTACCTAATAAAATGGCCACTGAGTATGTAGTCCTTGGTATGCTTTATATAAGCCCCTAATATACAGTCCCATGCTAACTTTACATTATTCCCCAGGTATGCTTCACGTTACTTCCCAAGACAATCTAATGCATCAACTCATCACTTTCAGACCGTCCATCAGTGACACGCAATGTAAGTACACACTTCATAAAGAAATGTGCAAATAAGGTCAACAGTACAAGGCCAGAGCAGGACAATAAAAACCACATAAGCAGGGCTACTAGATCTACAGCAGAAGAGAATTACAGCAGAACAAAATGTATGCAAAACCGATCAAATCATCTGGTGAAACATAACTGAAGAAAAACTACAATGGTTGGGGAAGAAATAAAAATAAAAGAAAGATGCAAGTTAAAATAAGGCATAAAAATGAAGGTAAAGAAGTCTCACCACATCAGCACAGAGCCACTCCTCTATGTCATCCATGACAGAGGACTGAGCAACGGGGATCTATGGGGCAAAGCCACGGACAAACCAAGGCCCAGGCAAGCCAGACAATTTCCCCCAAAAGAAAACAAAAATACCGTAATTTTAACAGAAGAATGTGACAATGATTTGTATTTTGAAATCACAATTATTCAAAGAAAAGCTAAAGTATTAAAATACCACACAAAATGGCACTGCAACAACAGACAGTGGCATCACATACACACCTGTGAGTGGTGGAAGCAGAAAGCCAGAGCGGTGATGCATGGCATGCGGTGAGAGCGGAAATGGGTAGAGGAAGCAAGAGACATTCTGGGAAGGCTAAAAGGCAAGACAGACTTCAAATACCGCACTCAAGTTAGGAAAAAAAGGGGTGAGAATTGGATATGAAAATGGGTTCCCTTTGAACCCAATCCACAGCTACAGCCAGATGTTTGGTTGGACAGCCCAGAAACCCCAAATACAGGTTGGTCTATGTTACACGACTCAAGCAACATTAGAATATTAGAGCACCTTCCTTCTTCCCATGTAACCCAGCGTTATGAAAGATCCATCAATCTACAGACCTCTGTATTTTAAAAGAACAGTCATAGAGCCTAAGTGCATTTCTTTGATGGGAGGAAGCCAACACAACACATAGAGAGCAAGCAAACCCCACTCACACGGAGCATAAATGGGATTCAGACCCCAAACGCTTGAGGTATGAGGCAACAGTGTGACCCACTGAGCCAAAGCATCACCCAGATAAAGAACGTGTCGCATGTAAATCGTCCAGTACGTTCAATTCCTCATAGAAAGTTCCCTGCTAACTACCACTGAGCGACTGTAGGTTATCTATGCTACTATGGAGACACTGTTTATTAGGACAATGATTCATCTTTAAGTGATGCTCATCCAGAGAGACCCTGGATTTCTCCCTGCTGATTTAACTTCTTTAAACTCTTTTATTACTTGGATGAAATTGGATGTCTGAGTGAGTAGAACCATAATCTGAGAAACATTAAATAGGTCGGACAGTCCTGCAGACGACTTTTATGAAAGAATGTCCTTTACGCCATCAGCCCAAATCACCTCCAGAACCAGCTCTTGGCTTTTACTTATATTTACTTACTTAAATTTTAGCAAGTTTTTTTTCTTTCCGTGCTCACAAAATCAGCAGCACCAGTGATGGGATGTAGATGGTTCATGATGTTCATTAAACAAAGAAAAAGAAACACCCACAAGCTTGACCCTCACCTAATTAGCAGCGACAACGAGGCAGCAGCCAGAACACAGGCTGCATATGCTGGAGAAGCTGGAATGGAAACCCAGCAGCCGCACAAAACAGCCAATTTCCAAAAGAAGTTTCAACTAATCACAGTTCAGGGTAACTCAGGCTCCCCCTGAAGCAGGATTCTTCAGTTTAAACTTATATTTTTACAGAAAACACAAAAATATAAAATACACATGGACACTTTAAAATGTATTTTTTTTAAATGTTTTTTCTAGTGGAGTATTTGATTTTTTACTAATGACTATGAAGTCCGAACATGGTCAGCTATATATCTTAGCAAATAAATATTTGCTTAATTTGTTTAGTCATTTTTTATTTAAATATGGGTTGCTACCATCAGACAAAATAGCGATTCTCCATGAAAAGGTCTGTTTGCAATGTTTTTTTTTTGTGCTCCTAACAAAATCATGCATATATTACCATGCACACTGGTTGGGGATTTCTGATGATTCTTTAAAAATAAATACAATAAAAACTGGTGATTTCACTCAACTTGCTTCTTCCCTCCCACTTGGAGATCTGTGACTCATTCACCGCTTCCTCATTCCTGATTATTACCTGTCATTATATACATATACGACAGCCGTTTTCTTTCAACCACAGCAAACACACCCAGATCCTGCACCTAGCTGTGTACCTCCTACATCTGCTTTGCTCCTTGTGTGCTAGTCTGTATTCTTGAATTGATTTCCACCACATTCTTCTTAAACCTTCTTCAAACATAACATAATTTCATACATTTTAGGATGAAACCTATTTAGCTCTCCCAAAGCCACCAACTGACTTAAAAAATTACCAAATTGCAGGTAAATGTAGAACAGTGCTTTTTATAAAAAGAAAGAAATATCTTTCAACTCCATTTGGTAATATAATGTATAGCCAAAAAACGGATTTGTTTTCCAGTGATCATCAGATATAAAGAAACTTACTGATTCTGGTACTAAAAAGTTATTATTAAAAAGAAAACATTAAAATTGCATACTTATATGAAATTAAGCTTCTGTGAAATTCAGCATCCATAATTGTTTATGACTTTTATTTTAAAAATGCTGCAATAGCCTGCTGCAATGGAACAAGCTGTTACTTTGACGCTCTCAGATGATCATATGGTAAGTGACGAACATGATGGCTGACATGAAATGGATGCCAACAGTAAAAGGGACAGAGCTGAGAGTGTGACACTAAATGCCACTGCCACGACTGGAACACACTTATTCCTTAATGATTTCTCAGCAAAAGATTCAACAACACATTATTAATGAATCAAGAAAACGGAAAAGTGGTAGTTGAACAACAAAAAAACAAAGCACTGAACCGTGATGTTCATCCAATTGGCTTTTCCCTGGAAAAACGAGTTACAAACTAATGTGACATTAATGTTAGCATAATAACAAACTTCAAAGACAAAGATTAGGCTATAGCATTATTTATATTATTTAAAATTTTATAAATATGCATTTTATGTAAAAATCTATGTGGTATGTAATGGGCAACAGATTTACTGCACAAAAATTTCCGTATTTTTTAAGTTGAATTTATAAAATGCTCTTGGGATGGAAGGTAAAAAATCTGTCAACCTGATAGGCCAAATGATAAACTCAGAGAAGTGCCAATTCCAAGTGAAGAATGACACCTGACTTGCAGGATCAGGCCACTGGCTGTGCCGCTGGGCACTTGGTGCCCATAATGGAATCACTGCAGCACTGCCAGCTCTCCCTTTTACTGTTTCATATTGCCGGTTTAGCAGTGCAGGGGCACAGTGAGGGGGGTAGGGGGCGGAGGGACGACATGGACAGCAGCGCTGGTGAACGTCTCACCATTCCTTGGGTAATGAGCCAGCTGTCTATTGGCTCCATGTCTGCGTTACCCCCTTTCAACCTCCGCTGAATCAACAACACAAAAGGCCATATACACGTGAAGCAAAAACAGAAACCCAAAATATGTATATCCATAACTATTTATATATAAAGAAAACAAAAAGTTGAACTGAACATGTAAAAAATGATAAAAATGTTATGATAAAATCAAGATAGAAAATCCATTTCGTGAAAACATTTAACCAAATTAAGTTGTATTACATGATAAGAACTTTCCTAATCAATAAATGTATTTGTTTATTTAGTAGACACTTTTGTCAACATACAAGTGAGGAGAACTTGGGGTCAGAGAGCAGGGTCGACCTGGCATCTAGCTTTCCTGGGGCAGTGAGGGTCAAGGGCCTTCCTCAGGGACCCAACAGTGATATGGTTACTCTGCCGGCTATGGGAATTGAATCTACAGCCTTTCAGACAGATTACTGGGATGCAGACCTGCACAACACCCTAATCCAGGAAGATATGAACTCTGATGTTTTCCGTAGCTGACGTTTACTAAGATACTTCCTGAACTCCAGGAAATGTCTTTTTCTTACTGAATTTTTCATTTCATTTACAGAAACACACATAAACACTTGTTCCACTGTCAGGTTATACAAGCACATAACTACAAATCTTCTGTGGTTTGTGAAATTTCCAACTAGGCAATTTCAGCTGAGTTTATAAATAAATTTAATTTAACTGCTAGGTCCCTACTGTACACTCAGATCTAACTGCATACCCTGACACAGTAAGCTGTGAGGGGATATGGAACTTGGGCATAATGTGTGACCGTTTCAGGATGCAATATCAGTGCTTTAAGGTTTGTCTCTTTCCAGACTTGGTCTTTGCTCGGCAGAGAAGTTATATACTGCTGTGGAATCCCCAATCCATTTCTGATACTTCCAAGAGCTTTATTCCCCAAACGCAGTTACACCTCTACAGTTCACGTATACAACTGCTGAAAGAATTAGTCAGAAGTTGAGAGCAGATCACCCGTTATACCCAAACCCAGATCATAAGAATGTCAAGATTTCATTAGTACCACACTACAGATTCTGCATACGCTTCACTCTTTAGCAGTGTTAGCTGTAGCTGTGAGTCGAGAGCCGAAGTTCACGCCACGCCGTAGTAAGTCCATGCAGGTCAAAGGCAGACACAGATACTTACAGCTCTGAGCGCACTTACCCCTTCGGTGCTCTGAGACCTGATTTCCCCAGTGGAGACCTGAGTATCTTCAACTTTCGTACTGCTAACAAATAAATGGATAAATGAGATGTCCGGCATGTGTGCGTTTGATCTTGTATGTGCCATACTAAGTAAATAAGGATCTCCATCTCAGGAAAGGCAAACCACTGAGATACAGAGGGTGGACAAAAGAATGGAAACAGCACATGGGAAATGCTTTTACTATTCCTCACCAGCTGAATGCAAATGAACAGTAGAGGTGCTTTTCCACTGCACCGGGTACTTTAAGAAGGCACCCAAAGTACCGTATTTCAAGATGTTGGTTTTCCACTGGCATAAAAACTGGTAAACGGTACTCAAAGACATCACAACATGAGGGAGGGTATTTTGTACTGAATTTGAAAAATGGCTGCAAGATATTATAGGGCTATATGACATGCGATATTATACCAGCATCACATGTTATGCCCATGCAATTCTTACATCACTAGTCAGATGGAATAAGATCAGGCTTTTTCTTATCTTTGTAGTGTGCGGACATTATAGCGCAGGGAGTTTAAGTTTCACTAAAACGTTTTATTCTGTCATAGGAAAAAAAACTAGCAAGCTTCGCAATTTTAATGATCGTTCCTTTTCAAGATTGTTTTAAAAATCTCGGGAACAATGGGCGCAGGTGGGAACCAACCATGGGCAGTCGTCTATACACCGCAGGGTGCACACACACACGCACACGCACATGCGCACACGCACACACGCAATTTTCCAATACCATGCTGTCTTGGCATATTATACAAAATACTTCTTTATTTCTTGTCACGCCGTCCTGATGTTGTTATATCTGCTCTTCCAACCAGATCGGTATTAAAGCTTGGACCACTTCATTTGTCCACGCATCCATTATTACTACATTTAATTTATTATATATTTTTTTTACTTTATTTATAGTCATTTTCTGAGTTTGAATGAAAGATGGCTGTTTATATTGTGCTTAGAGGCTATTTGCATAACCAATCGACAAAGCAAGCCTTTGCAAGCCCCTCCCCAAAGTACTGAAGTACCAAAGAGGTACCTCAACTGGTTTGGTACTTCAGGTACTGGAACTTTTGGTCATGGGACTCAACCGGAAGTCAACGGAAAAGAGAAAGTATTGAAAGTACTGTGCCAAAACTATGGTACCCAGTGCAGTGGAGAAGAGACCCAAGTGTCAGCTGTAAAAGCTGTCTGACAGTCAGTCTGACAGATTAAAATCTGTCAGCTTTCAAAGCAAACTGAGGTTACCCCCCAGAATTCCAAAGACGCCAAAGGATCAGTAGACGAAGTACAGGTGGCTCAGTGGCAAAAAACTGCAAAATTAATTTGCAAATGGCAATTTGCTAAAACAGGGGCAAACGGTATTGAATTTCATCTTGATGGTTGCTAGGCTGTATTTCAGCCACAAAAATGACCTCAAATGAATTCCTCTGTAACCAAGTTTCAACAAAACCTATACCATCATTAAGTCATATTCCAAGACCCCTTGATATTGATAAATCTCTAGCTATTTCATTATTCTGTCCACTGCCTGTTGTTACATACAGAAAGGCAGAATTCATCATTTCTCTTACAGTAGGAGCAAAATTGGATGTAAAAGTCTCTTACTTTTTATGTTGCTGTGGAAGCGTGCCGGTCCTTGTCTGAGCAAACACATCAAAGTCATCCTGCGGGTTATAACTTGGAATGGAGCTCAAAGTTCCGCTTACACTGTCTGCTCCCATATCTGGAGACATCATAAGAAAGGGAGCAATGCTAACTGGATCCAGAACAACCTAAGCACGGAGATCACTGTAAGGCTTTTATGACTTTATGATAGATGTTCCTCACTCTCAATTTTCTAAAGAAGAGTGGGAGTTATGGGGAGCATAACTTGGAAACACTAACTCTAGATCTGAGAGCTACAGACAAGTGGCAGTAATTTGCCACCCATCTTGCACTAATGGTTTCTAAAGATGCATGGACAGGCAGTGTGGAAGGCTGTGGCCTCACCGAGTCCAGAAAGCTGTGTAGAGAGGGAGGGCGACGCCGAGGCTGGGGGGGCTGCCGAGGCAGGGGGGGCTGCCGAGGCAGGGGGCGCCACACTCACCCTGGGGCTCACCACTGCCGGGGAACCCGGCCCCAGGTCGATCAGGTTGTCTTCAGTAGCCTCGCTGAGGACCTGTGAGCACAAAGACAGGGACAGTCACAGGAGGAATCAAGCGCGTGCCATCACTGGCAGAAATGGGCTCTCTCTTTAACAACATACATGCAACTTATATTCACTGACATTTGCATTTTATTACAACTTTAATGAGAATAATATATTATAATAATAGCTTAATTACATAGGATGGATATTACAATAACAAATAAACAGCAATATCATATTAAATTGGATTTTAAAATCTAGGTAAAATAAAAATCTAAAAGCAAATACCCCATAACCGAGTACTGGGTAAGCGGTTGGAAGGTAGATGGAAGGATAAAGGCAAATGGGGCTTGAATGCACTGCAAAAGTTGAATTGAATAACATGCATTGTATAGGAAAGTTCATTACAGGAGCAGCATAACAGCTGTTAAGGGAAATTTCTAAGATGGAAATGCATAAATATGCTCTGTTACTTCTCATTAGCAGCCCGGAACTGTAAAGAGTCCTTAAAAGCACTTGTCAGACTGCTTTTAACTTGCTAAACAGCCTCATAAACATAATACCACTGGTGGATCGAGTTCTCTGCAGACTCCTTTAATGCTGGCAGACACTGGTCACATGTTGTTGATGGGCCTGCTGGCAGGAAGGGCAAAACAAGAACCGGCAGACCTTAATTTTTGGGAATCACATATTAAAAAGATGTTTTTTTTTAACACACTGTGGTGTCAAATTGTAATGGTGGGCAGAAGTGCAAATTCCCCATAGGTCACACACATTTAACGCAGCCAACCGGCACATATAATAGTAAGGAGAACCAAACTGGGCGAGGACCCTGAAAATGCGCACATTAACGTCATTTCACATCAGCTAATAAACTGCCTTTTTCCCCTCAGATATTTCAACGCATTTTTATCTCCTCATTCAGTCCTGCTCTCCGTGCCTGTAGTTAGAGATACTGGCTTTTCCATTAACAAGATGTTACCCAGAAGGAATGCAGTAAAATCTCAGCTGTTCTGCTAACAGGAGGGCATCCTGATCAAACCTGGGCTGTAAATTAAAACTTTAGGAAAAATATAGGACAATGGCTTGGGGTTGATACAGTAGTGCATCGCATTGCTAATAACACTAACAAGTGATGCATGTTCACCAGCACTAAAGTGGCCTCATTCAGACATGTCCAACCCTGATCCTTAAGAACCAGCATCCTGGGGGGTTTTGCCAATACATTTTAATTACAGGGGTGACTTGCTAACAGCTGACACCCCCAGGACTCCCCCTGGCTCTTGAGGAGCAGTGATAGGTGCATGGTCGATACGTTCAGCTGCAGCGCGAAAATGCAGTTCTTGTGGTGGTAGTGTGGTGGGGTGGGAGGGGCAAGCACTGACCGCTACACGAACCATGCAGTGGGACTGTAAGTCTGGAGCTGAAACTGTGTCCTCAATCTGAAAACTGGCACACTCACACTCAGTAGATTTTCATGACCAGCAAGAATCGCCACACTTGACTGTAATGGCTTTCCTATCAGGACAGTGTAGTTAAACCGGCGACAGAATTTATATTTACATTATATTTGCCTCTAAAGGTCACCTGATGTCATTTTAGGATTCATGACAAACTAGTTAACAGTCATGTCTGGCATTAGTAAGTTAAATTAAAAATGATTCATCGTTTGTTTTGGTATTACGTATGTGCTAAATGAAGCAGCTGCAAATCCACGTATTCTGTGGGGGGGGGGGACACGGACACACACTGCATCTTTAAGGAAAGGCTGAGGGTCATTCAGTGCATGCTGAATACGGAAGCAGGCCATGATGAGGCGTCTCTGTGCATCGTGGAGAGGGCTGCAGCAACGCCGGTAATCAGGGGGGGGGGGCCATAACGACTCCAGTATTCTGATCAGGACACAGCCTCAGTTCCTCTGCCATTCGGAGGAACGCCCCAGCCATGGATGTTCTACAAACTCGTCAAGGTGTCTCAGGTCACCACATCAGGACACTTCGATTTTATCAATTGGTCCGTGGGAGGCCTGCGGCTGCTGAAGTCTGTTTGATGCGAGTTTGCAGCAATGGCAGCTGGCTTGGATGCGGTGTCAGGCTGTGCTGAAGAGCTACCGACATTCCCTGGTGCAACTCCTCATTCCCAAATACAACATCGTAAAGGATAATGTTTGTACTTGCCTGCCTCAGCTAGCCATAAAAAAACAGAAAAATAAATGGCTTTACATGCTGATTATTGCCCCATGCATCCAAAGCAGGTCAGAGTGACCCCCATTACTAATGAAACTGAAATGACACTCATGGCTGACATTACCGAATGAAACATTTTTAAAGGGACAACCAGAAACCGATAGATGTCAGACGATAACAGAGAAAGACCATATAAACATACCTGTCGCACAAACATACAAGGATTTACAAGCAAACTGGTGTTTCATTGTGACTCACCCCATTTTTGCCATTCTGAGCTGTCCTGCCTGTCCGGTACCTCTCATACCTGACAGACAAGACAACTAAGTAATCAACCCATCACCTGTACACCATCAAAAATAATTACACATATACGTAAAGCCCATTTTCTTTGTTCACGATAAACAACTGACACTGTCTTCTGGTTCAGTGTGGCTTCTTTTAGCACTAGACAACAAAGGTAAAATGAATTAATACTGCTACGTAAATTGATAAATAATGTTATGTATCACATAATGCAAAACAATTTTCTTAAATCGTAAAAAATACTGACATATACATGGGTGTGTAGTTCAGGTCCAGAAAGTAAAAATCCAGAACAAGATTTTGTTTCAGCCACCCAGTTGAGTACTCTGTGACCTGTGACTGTAACTCTTTATGTTCAACTAACTCGCTTAAAACAAAACCATGGTTTAAATTTTCACTTTCTCGACCTAAACTAATCACCTCTGTGTATCCTGTAGCATATTTCTGCATGTGTTTAACAGGAGTCGGATGGGACAGGTGGGAAACCTGGCACCTTTCGTATCGCAAGAAGATGTTGTTGAGGTCATCGTTGACATGCAGCAGCTCCTCTGTAACAGCCTCGTTGGAGACGCGCGAAATGAGCTCCACAATCCTTTGCTGCATGGCCCTGCAGGTGCGGTTCAGCTCCTGCACACAGGGGTAGCAGAGAATTCCCTAAACGGTCACTGAGAGAGATGCAGCGACCCTGCAGTCTTACGGTGAATTTAATAAGGAAGTGATCAAGTGCAAGAATCTCTTTGCAGTTTCTGTGGCATCTGGCATCCATGTGAACCACATAGTAAAACCACTTCACTTTAGATAGGCAAACAGTGCCCTCTTCTGGCTGCCATTATAGAGTTGTTTCATTACTCAACTTCACACTACAGCCATAACCAAATCCATAAATAGGCAGTCCACATCAGATGCCCATACACAAAAAATACGTTATATGAGGACGTTTTAAGCTTAAAATGTCACAATGATAATAAACAGGAGCCTGAAGCAAACTAGGTTGCTATGAGTGATTTTTGAATTAGTTTTTTTTTTTTTTTTTTTTTTTAATAAAATGTCATTCCCAGAAATGGCGCAACTTGGAAAAAGTGACATAGGAACTGGTCTCAGACACTATATGTACACCCACGGTCTTATAAACCATGGTCAGTGTGTATTCTAATACTTTCTAACATGACACCTAACCTGCAAAAGATCATGGTCTGAGGGGTCCTCTTGTCCAGGTACCATCTCTGTTAGCATCTCAGACATCACCTTGGCATTTCCTCGCACAATGTCCAGCTCACTGCGCAGCCTGGTTATCTAGGCAGAGACATGGGGGGCATGTAAATGCCTATGTGAGGATGGAGAGAAGCTGTGACTCCCGGTAGCTACTTTGTCGAACAGAGAAATAAAATAAAAAGAGACTTCTCTCGAGGAGCTTGGTGCTCAGTCGGGGGACCGGGCTGGGCGGGGGAATGCAAGTTTGGTGTGATCACCAGGGATCAAAATGGGAGACTCGACACTTTGGAACAGTGACTATGGATACAGGAAGTACAGCGAGCAGCTCATACTGAAGTCTTGATGCATCAAGTAAATAAAACCTACACATCTGGGTTTTGGTGTACATGTGTGCAGAGAAGCCTACCTGTTCTGAAGTGGGACATATGGGTCCAGGAACCTCTAAACTTGGCATCTGTGGTGCTGAATAGGGAGGGGCTGTGGCCGTGGTGGGCTGTGAAGAGGTGCTGTACTTGTGGGTGGACTGTTCCCCATCAGGGATCTGCTGCAAGCCACACAGCTTTAAAATAAAAACACAACAGTCACTCTCTTTTCCCTGGTTCATTTAACCCAACACTCGCTCAAATACAAATGGATACATTTATTCAATAAAAACCTCCTATACTTGCTTATAATCTTAAATGCAGTACTTTCCCCATGCTGGCCATTCTTGTCCCCAAGGAACATGAATTCAAAACCAAAAGCATATTTTTGCAGTAACCCTAAACACATACAGTCTAAACCAGTGTTTCCCAATCCGGTCCTCAGGGACCCATAGTCGATTCACCTTTTTGCTCCCTCCAAACAGGGGCCAGACAGTCCACATTTTTGCTCCCTACTGGGAGCTGGATGGGAGCACAACCATGGACTGTCTGTGGATCCCCAAGAACTGGATTAGGAAACACTGGACGAAACTGTACACTGTGGTCCTGCTGTTGGGTAGATGCGAACCACAGGGAGTGCAGCCGAATGACAGAGCTTTGCAGTCCCATGGCAGACAAGTGTCTCACCCGCTGCGGGGTGTGGATGGGAGACAGGGCCTCCAGGTCTGCACTGGGGAACTCAACTCCCTTCCTCTTCAACTCCTCATAAGTTTGCACCACGCCCGTGAGCTCCGGGCTGCTCCTGAAAGCATCTGCCCAAGCCTGCATTGAGAAAATCACACAGGATGTACCTGCACCTCCATTTTGTTGATGACACACCTTATTTAAATTGCCACCAAGGGGTAAGTGCTACGAAAGAAGCTACACTACAGAATGAACTTTGTTGTTTATTTTAGGGATTTGGCCTTGTTTTTATAGTTTGAAGC
Source organism: Brienomyrus brachyistius (assembly GCF_023856365.1). NCBI lineage: Eukaryota > Metazoa > Chordata > Actinopteri > Osteoglossiformes > Mormyridae > Brienomyrus > Brienomyrus brachyistius. The sequence continues at coordinate 19,103,822 of NC_064537.1, read as the reverse complement.
GTGTATGAGAAAGCTGCTTGCAATTTGGAGATGTGAAACCACGGAGGTAAGCTTTTCAGAGCATCTCATTAAAAGAATAAAACTGCGTATCTTACAGATTTCATTATTATTTTATTAACAATCAATCATTTGTATAGAAATTTCAGGCTGTGACACATCTTGTATCCCACACATCTTTCTACAGTAACTTGGCATGATGTCAAAAATACTCTTTTATGGTGCTTTTTTGAAAGAACAGCAGCATTACAGCACAGAACAAATGAACTTTACACAAATTACTTGACTACCAGTTTTATAGTAATTAACATGCCTGCTGCGTGCAGCCGAAATCACACATTTTCAAATTAGAACCGCGCATCGTCTAGCCTAGCAGCTTTATACAAAAACCATCACGGTGATTTTACTTAATTTTACTTTTATTTTACTTTTGATTTTACTTTTATTTAATTTCCCCCTGGGGTCAATAGTCTGTCTGTCTGTTTGTCACATGGATCTATGGATCCATTTGGTATTCAAAGTATGCATCCATCCTGAAAGACCATAATGTTAATATAATTACTATGTTTTAGGCCAATTGAGTTAACTATTAAAGGTACATGCAGCTCACATGATGGACATCAGAGTTAGTTTCACTTTCACAACCTTACAGCATAGATTTGTAAGATGATTCAAATGACAGTATGGCACCCGTCGGTTTTTATAATGCAAGCAACTTAAGGTCTTAATGCAATCAAATCTGCAATATCACATAGAAACACTAAAGTGTGTAAGAAAATAAAACATCTGAGCTGTTCCAGGATATCTGACCTTGTCGTTGTAACTAGATACAGAGTAACCTTGGCCACCTGGTACACTGGATCCGCCTGACCTCAAAATGGTGAGCGGCAAACATGCAGTTCAGATATTTTCAGCCAGCTTTTAATCTGCATCCATTCTGCTTGTCCTCCTAGGAAGACGTAAGTCTACAGCGACCCATCAACACCGTCAAAGGGTGACATGGTGTTTATTTGAGGGTGCTTAACTGCACTGAAAAGTACATGTTACACACCCTTCTAGAAATTTGTCACAAAAGACAGCAAAGAGCAAGATCCAAGTCCCTTCACGCCTTACCAGGCAGTGACACAGAAACATATAGTATATGCCAAAAAAAAAATAATTCTGTTCTTGACAACATAAAATACCCCATTCTCCAGGTCATTTCAAGTGGCTCAGTAAGTAGCACTGGTGCCGCACACCTCCAGGAATGTGGATTCAAACCCCACCACCGTGTGTGGAGAATCTGCACATTCTCCCCCTTTGAGACTCATGGGCACTTTGGGTTCCTCCCAAAGACATACTAACTGGCTAACTGGCATCTCTAAACTGTGTGAGTGCCTGAGCACTGTGATGGACAGCCACCCCATCCCCAGCCACCCCAATCCCATACAAATTTCGTTCACCAAAGGAAACTAATTTTATTGCTTCCTTTTTACCTGGATCAATGCCAGCACTTTGTCTTGGACTATAGAGGGAGGGTTGTTTTTTGGAGAGATTATTTTAACCAGGACACCGTCGACGAAGTCCCGACTTGTGACAAGCGCGTGGAAACGGTGGCCGCAGTTTTTTACGCACGTTTCCAGGACCTGGGAAGGGAAAATAAAATTGAAGTCAGACAAACTTCAAGTTGATACAGGAGCACGCCAGGTTCTCTCAACACAGAGCCATCATATCCAGAAATGATTTGTGCTAATATTCAGAAGCGTGCCTCTTAAAGCCATACAGTATACACCCTATTCAAGTCAGTACTGACAAGTCATTCTGGCACAGATCTCGGAGAGACAAAGCCACAGAGCTTTAATGGTGAGATGGCGATGTACGCGACCCATCCCTACACACCAGCCTGGGACACTCACTGTCAGAGCGAACATCACCTCCCGGTAGTTCCTGTTTCCATTCAGCCTCTTCTTCAGAGCTCGTATGGCATCCTTGGGTCTACAGGAGGAAGGAGATGGCTGAGAGTAAACTGTGGAAGCGTGCAGGGGCTGGAAATGGAGTAGTCTTTGGTACTCAGATCAAGGCTAAATTACTGAAAAGAGAACACTTAGAAAAAAAAAGCTATATGACTGTATCCGGGTCGAGGTGATGCACACGAGTAAAGAAGGTCAAGCGTCTCATAAGCTGAGTTATTATGGCAAAGCAGATTGAAATGATAAGGACAACTTTGTAACTTTGTAGGCCAGAGGTCCATGAATGAAGCTTAGTAACTGAGAAGAAAAAAAAACAGAAGGAAAGAGTTACTAAGCCATGGATCAGTTCAAAGTAAACAGCAGTTAAGGGTGTGGGGGGGGGGGGGGGACTAGAGGCACTTGCCACACCCACAAATGTATAGAACCGAGGGAGGGCCAGACGTTAAATGGATGACACGTCCAGGTGTGTGTGAGAAACAATCCAGAAGAGCAGGTTCTCCTCGAGTGAAAAGAAATCAGGAAAACAAGAGCCACGACATACTGGGATATAAAAGAGCGTGTTGGGCAGTGTGTTGTGTTTCAAGCAGCCACTGATAACTTTGACAGATCATAACTGATTTTTAAATATGTTGTTGACTGGCATCATGCCCAGGGTGTCCCCTGTGATAAGTTACAGGCATTACAACCCTACCCTGTATAAGCAGGAGGATGTGCAAAAGGAAGATTTGAAGTCTGACTATATGTTATCAATCTCATAAAAGGCCCACGACTACTGTATTTACTGAGTACTATACTGAAAGGGTTAAATACAGCAGTCCAATAGAAATGTCTCTTTTCTTACACCTTGACAAAAACTCGACATGTTGCAAAATGAAAGTTGGTGCAATATGTTCAAAACCAATAAGGGAACAAGAGAAGCAGTTAGAGAAGATCCACCACCCAATGAGGCCTTAGCGTTTCAGTAATAGGAATATGAACAACACCACTTGGTGGTGCAGTTATGCAAAGAGGCATTTGACTCTGTTATTCAGCCAAATAGTCTGGCTAGCCATAAATAAGACAAGAGGGATAGCTATAGCAAAGCTAACTTTGAGATAATATATTTCAAAGTCAGTCCAGAGATAAAAACACTGCAGACTTATTTCCCAGATGTATTTCCCTATGGGAAATATTCATTTTAAATTAAGAAAATGAATAGATTATGTAAATAACTGTACATTTCGATGTACAATTAATTTTAGTGAGACAAGTGTACAGTACTCAGCAGGGACCACCCTGCAAATGCAACAGTCAGCTGAAATGTTACTCTGTCACAGTCTGGAAACCTTACTACGTTACTCACCCCTCCGCTCAGCACAGTCAGCTGAAATGTTACTCTAAGCAACCATGTATCTTGCCCTTCCTCATGGCACAATGAGCTGAAATGTTACTTTAAGCAACAGTCTGGCAACCCTACCATGTTACTTGCCACTCCTCATGGGACTGTAAGCTAAAATGTTACTTTAAGTGATAATCTGGCAACCCTACAGTGATACTTACCCCTCTTCAGTTTCATTGATGATATCACAAATCTCCATATTGAGGGTCCAGTCTTCACTCTGCAAGGAGCCATCTGTAGCCTTTTCTGAAAAGACACAGACAGAAACACATAGACACACACACACACACACACATATACAATGAGAACATGGCATATGCTGGGAAAAGCAAACTGAAGATTATTTATGACCCAGTTACTAAAGACGTCAGAATATTCAACAGCTATCTTACATAAAATGCCTTTTCCACGAAATCCCCGGAACGGGCATGTTAATAGTTCCTAAAATGATTTCTGAGTAATTTCTCTGTGCTGTCATATTTGTTCACAAGAACATAAAAGAATATGTATGAAGGGTATAACATTCATACAATACCCTGCTGTAGCCACCTGAGAATGAGTCAAACTGCCTATTAAGAGGTACTTAAAAATGACTGGGCCACAAAAGAGGCTAGAAGAGTGTAGGAGAAATGCTTCATTCTTATTCATTTGGTATGTATTAAGCAAAAACCTGTGGAAAATAAAAAAAATTATAATCACAGCTGCAGAGATCTAGGTAGAATACAGATATGTCATCCTCATTAATCTTTTCAGGGATGAAATAAATAGTGATCAAAATGAAGTACATATGTTTATCGAACTATGGCAGAGCAAATTCTCTGATTGAGGTATAACAAAAAATGGTAAGGACTTAGGCTTAAAGCCATACAACTGCTCTGTGTTTGCAATACACAATTATGGCAAATTTTTTTTTTTGTTGAACCACATGGGAATCTGCCCTACCATCTCTAAAACAGCTAAGCAGTAAATGACTACCCTGTAAAACGGAGACCAGTGCATTTGGACAAAAAAGGACCAGACAGAGTGCTGTTTTATGGGCAACCTGCAATTTCTCCAAGTGTTTAGCTGCCCTCATGAATTGTGAATATATGAGTCAATATTACTACTTATAAACCATGTAACAACTCCCATTTTACAGCTGGAGTCTCACACCTTGAGAAATCCTTTCACGTAGAATGTGCAATTAAACACACAATTCCAGTTACAATTTAAGTACTTAAAAAAAACTTAAAAGCTACGACTTTCAGTCTTGCTGTCATCAGAAAATTTCAAATGTAATAAAACAATTAAAACTTGCAAGATTGGTTAGCCTAACAAATGTTATTTCTGCCTATGGAATACATACAGTCAATTAAACACAGTGAAAATGTAGCCTCAGATTTCTTGTAAGGGGGGAATGCAGTATGTTACTAATGAAAGGTAAATGGCTCTCTATTAACTGGGTTGTTTATTTCACATATGAATTCCCAGAGGATAATTCACTCCCATTGACTGCACAAATTTTCCATTCAAAATAAGACTGAAATATGTCATACACTTAATCACTTTGAATTGATGCTATGAAGCTTACAAAAGTAAAAGATGATCCAGTGACTTCTCTAAATGTCTGCAGAGGTATCAACACCTCATACGGATAATGAGGCAACATGGCAGCTCAGGGGGTTGCGCTGTTACCTCACTGCTCCACTGTTGGGGGTTTGAATCATGCTTCTGGATGTCAAGTTTGCATGCTCTCCTCATTTGACACAGGCTAACTGACATCTCCATACAGTACTAACCATAGTGGATGAATGTGCGTGTGATGGCCTGCTGTACTGCAGCCTCATGCCCTACGCTGGCTGGGATAGAATCCAAGCCCTCACATAACACAGAATGGGATAAGTGGTTAGAAGACTGATCGATGGATAATCATAAGGAACCATTAGCGACAGAAAGCATACATTCAAAATGAATTTTTACGCAGGTGGCATTTCAGATCAATGCCACTATTCTACATTGGAAAATATTACAAATTGCCATCTCACTATTGGGTCAACAGTATAATGCATCACAGTGAACTACTGGTGTGTATAATTAGGAGAAAAATTCACGATGATTAAAATACCACATGTAGAAAATAGCTGGTGACCCCAAGATAGCTACCACAGTAGACATCCCTCAACCATGCAAAAAAAATTAATATACATATAATTAGCCACATTTTGCAGTGGGGAAAGAAAGCTAGCATTAAGATATTTTATTTCCTTGCAAACATTTTCTTTTTACCGCAAGTATGTCATACTTAAAAATAGTGAACTTTTATAATTAAATTACCAATTTGATATTTTAATGTAAAATGTATACAAACACAGACTGTAGATTTCCATTAAGAACTTCAAAATGTTCCCCATCATTAATGCCTAGTAGGCTGCAATGTTAAGCCCAAAACTAGAACATGTGGAAGTCCTCACAAAAAGTATTCTAAATATATAAACTGCAGTTTTCTTATTATATTAGGAATTAATAAATACTGTTCTTTTTAAATGCAAAACTCTAAGCCAAAGGCAGACACTGTTATGCGCGCTTCCCATTTAAGCAATTCAGCTCCAAAGTCCCTTTCTGTTTTAGGCTGAGTGCTTGTCTTTCATGCCACAGTGCAGTGCTGCACAGGAAATGCTTCAATATAAAAAGATCATGCTTCCAGAAAGTACTATCTGGTTATATGGGAGGAAAACATTTAATTGGGTCAGTGAATACACAGTAAGAAAAACTGTTCATAACAAGGTCAGTTTCTATGTAATTGTAAATGTGTTTGTTTTCATGCAGTAGGACAGTAGGTTTGTTATGCATCTTTTCCTGGCTTTAAGCGTGCAAATTTTTTATTGTGTTAAATTGTGTGTCAGGAGATGTGTACAAGTGTCTGTGTGTGTGTGTGTGTCTGTCTGTGTGTGTGTGTGTGTGTGTGTGTGTGTATAACATTGTGCCCCCGCAATGAGATAAAAACCTGTTCTTTTGACCTTGTGGGGACATTTTTCCATTCTCATTAGGGGAAACTCAATTCCATAAAAATCTGTGACTGCAAGTAGGAAACCATAAGAGACAAAAATCATGTATTTTGTTTTGGTTACTTATCATTAAGGTTAGGACTGGGTACAGACTAAGATAGCCATAGCTGGGATTAGAGTTTTGCCCATAGAAATGAATGGAAGGTCCCCACAAAGATAAGATTACAAACATCTCTCCCTCCCTCTCTCTCTCTTTCTGTGTGTGTGTGTGTGTGTGTGTGTGTGTGTGTGCGTGCGTGCATGCGTGTGTGTGTGTGTGTTTGTGTGTGGATGTTCTCCAATGGGCTGGTGATCCGTCATGGCCTTGGTGCACTTTTAAAATAGAACAAATGGTTGGTATATAAATTTCAATAACTATGCACAGGCAGTATGCTCTCTGGGAGTTAACATTCAGCTTTTTGCAACTGGAAAATGAGCAAAATATTTGTATTTGAATTTTAATGATTTAATTAAAGTAAAAAAAAAAAAAAACATCGAAATCAATTTTCTGAACAGAGCACCCTTATTTACACAGTTCTGTTATTATCACCTGACCAAGTCAACATGCGTTTGCATTTATGTTTCATACCCAGCCAATAACCTTCTACTGATGAGGATGCAGCCCAGCAAAGACAAGTCATTTCATCTCTGCTAAATGAAAAGGGAAGCTTGTTGAGCAGTTAGGGACAACACGAAGCAGGGCAATACAGATGGCACTGCACATGGTCAGCTCTGCAGTCATAGGGAAGGAGGTGAAAGACATATGTTGTGTCAAATGAAACAGGAGCCATGCTGACTCATCGTGTGATTACACACATTAATTTACCATAAATACAGCAATGCTTTAACTTCAAAAACATACAGTCCAATATCTTCAGTCAGGATTTTTTCTATGATGTACTGAACTAACATTAGAGCTCTGCAAAATTACACTAAAAGTAAAATCATTTATAGTGTCTCTATCCACGAATATGATAATTATTTTCAATATAAATTACAGTGATTTAGTAATTTGAGATGTAAACAACTGATGTAACAACAAATAACATTTTGTTATTTTTTTTATCAGTGTTATTTGACACTGACATTTTGTTTCATAATATAGCAAATGATTACATTTCCAAGACTATTTTTTTTTTTTTTAAATCAAAGGGTGCAATATGTTAGGACAGCTCTCTGTACACCCTATCAATATTATTTGACACAATTATGTTTATATAGTATTCAATATGGGTATTTCATAGGAAAATGAGTTGAGTTTGTATCAAAGGTTTTCTCACTGTGTTGAAAAATATGCCAAAAACACTATAAACAATGTCATAGATTCAATATGACATCTTTGTTTTGGGTAATACATTGCGCAAAATTCTGATATCAGGACAGTACTATCGGGATTATCAAAACAAAGCAGAATTTCAAACAATACTCCCCAAAATGGGTAGGAGGGTAAATCTTTTAAAATGCATGTGGAAATGTCTGCTCTGAATTTAATGCACACAGAAGCAATACAGTGACACAGCAATCACTGCCACTACATTAATGATGCATGAAAAGAAAGGCCATGACCATTCGGATAAATAATTTCAGTGACAGTGAAACACTAACTCACCAGTTAAATTTCAGTAATTACTTAGATCTAGTTCTGCACTACAAATAAAAAAAAAGTTAAGAAAAGCAAAACAGACCAAATACCCAGACCAATATAATGAGACCAGTAATACTGCATTTTTTCAACTATTGCATGCATTGTTAATAATTTGAATCACCATTCCAAGAGAAATATTCTCAGTATCAGAGCTCATAAAAGTGACGAATAAAGGAACACATACAGTCGTATTATAAAGTTATAATCCATCAAACTAATGTTTTAACTTGGCAGCTTCGTATATCAACAGTGTGTCGGTTTTTCCAGCTTTGATGTGTGCACTGATTTTTCAGAGGGACGGCTAAGGACAATATTTTTCCACCTATTCAAGTTCAACCAGGATACTTTTTTCCATTTAAGTATTCGCTTCTGACGAGAGGTGGATTTGAAAAAAAAAACACTTTTAGTAATGACGCGTTAGAGATAAGATCAAAATCAAATCTGTCAGTCAACAAATGCATTGCCGTGAAAACACACATGACCAGTAATCACTAAATGCCAACTTGTCCCCACACGGAGATGCCTGTCTGATGCGGCGTCGCCTAGCCTTGAACGGTGCTAGCAAGCTAACACTGACATTGAAATGTGCCAGTGAATCGACATGTGATGGCAACGTGAAAGGAAAAGGCTACCTTTTGTCATATCCGAACAGGACAACGTATGTTATTGAGCGTTTCACCGCTCAACGAGCAAACTGGGTGTTTACCTATGGCCCAGGACGCAAGCGTCTGGGTTGCTTACGGCTACCGAATTAGCCCAATGAGTTGAGACAGCGGCTGAATTACCTCAGGGAAGCTCCGGTGTCAAGCGCAAAACTAAGTCGCAAATACAGCGACAGTACATTTCATATTAAACAAGAATAATGTTACCAGACCATCGTGCAAAATGCACTCACCTATGCAGTGCCCCACAGGAGTACTATACGGATTCCCCAATAAAAACTCCATCTTGATGACAACAAACAAATCGCACTAACTGACGCTCCCTCGCGGACAGTACCATCCAGTCCAGCCCACTATGCGCCTCATTGGTTGGTAGTGCCGTGACGTCACTGAACAGATTTCGCGTTGGTCGTGGGTTATAAGAGTCCTACGCCGACCGCTTGATTGGTCCAGGAATGTGGTTTTGCGGTATGGACGCGTCATTTTACTACCCTCCTTTGGAGTGCAGGGGCGGACTAAGTGCCTTCTGGAAGAGTTCCAACTTGGCAATGCTGTTACTTTGAAACAAAATGACCGATCACGTTTGTGATTAAAAAAAAAAACATTAACAATGATAAATATTGGAAGGTCTACTTAGTAACGTTTGCTGAAAACTATGTATCTAAAAATGTCACTTTTACTCGTCGCATTTGAAATAGAAGAATGATAAATTAAATATTAGGGAAACCTCCAAAATAAATTACTTTTTATTGACCTAAAGCATTTTAGGAATTCAAAAGTCCAGGTTCCGCAGCAAGGACCTAGTTAGAGATTAATGGATTGTTACTCTTTGTTGACCAGAAAACTTTTTTGCTAGTCGTGCAGGGAACTGAACTGTTTAATAAATGCAGACAACAAAAGGTAGTTTTTCCGTATGTTTTCCAACAAAGCTGTAAGATCGAATGTCATATTCCTTTTAACAAAGATGCATTGTATGTGTACATTCCACTGTTACTCATTAATTGTGATTGATCACTGAAGTCTTGAATTGTCGCTACAAGTAAAACAACTGGACATACAGGTAAAATACCTGCAGAGAAGTGAGTTATTGCTCATTAAGTGATATTAACCGGGATATTTAAAAACAAACGCTATATACTACTTACTGAAAACATTTTAAATTGGACAATGTTCGAAAATTATGACATTTCAAGTATAGTCAAACTCAGGATTTCAGCAGAAAACAAAACTAATTGAAAATATACAGGATGCAGGAGACACATGAACCATGAAAATATAAGCCTTTGAGAAACTTATCTGAAAGCAACCAAATAGGTAGCCTAGTCTGCAGTTCAGTGTAACAAGTCACACCCTTCAGCTGAAATCCCAGTTGCGCCCACAGAGCTCGGAAATAAGATGAGTTACCGATGTACTGATGAACCCAATGGTCCATCTCGGATGCCTGATATCAGGTTTTGCTGGTTGCCAGCATTGTTACTTGCGTTGCTGCTTCAGTTTGTGCTCCTTTCGCTTACACAGTGCAATATGACTAAATTTAACTTAAAAGCTTCACGATACTTGACCAGAAACATGTACGGTTAATATATTCTACAGAAAGTAGTTCACGTGTAGTGTAACTGCAGTTGAATCCACAAGTGATTCATTTAAGAGTTAAGTATCAATCTCATGAAAGTGGACCATATCAGCAAAAATATTGCAAAAACATAATTTACATTAACAATATATTCAAATGTCACTGAAAACAAACTTTTTTTCCCCCAAATAAAATCTGCAATAATATTGCATGCTTATTGACTATTTCTATGAGTGAGGATGGCCTTTAGCAATTTGGTGCTGAACATATAGATTACACGTACGACTAACAAAGAGATGTTAATGTAGGCAAATGATTAACCAAATGGACCATAAAGTTCCCTAAATTTACATGACCCATCTTATCATTGCCCATTTCTTATCTCTAAGAAAGAAATATGTTGGTAAAACAAAGGGATGAGGCATAGATTTCTGGGATAGGCTCTCTAACAAGGAAAACAGACTAGAAGATAAATGGATCAACTACAGTGCTTTTCTTTTCTTGAAGAAAAGCATGAGCAATGAAACGCCTCAGGGAATTCTTCCATTCCGTATCTCGAAATCAGCTTCAATGGGGAAATGTTACAATCGGGGGAAAAAAAATAATCAATAATTCCTTGATTCACGAATTAAAATTTTCACTGCAATATTTATGACTCGAAAACAAACTAAGTGATCCAGCCAGGTCTCCAAAATAAGGTTTCATTCAGAGGCTGAGATGTTTTGAGTGCAACTGCTTTTATATTCACAGCCAGGGCCTTGAGCGCACAAGGCGGCAAAGTGCGTCAGTCCTGCAGCAGTTTGTGCTTGACGGTGCAGCTTTCTGAGGACAGGTGCACAAACAGCGCACCAGCGGCGGTGCGCGACCGCAGCTCGTACATGTCGTAGTCATGGGCCCACTCCACGTTCCCCCAACGCTGGATCTATGCAGAGGAGAAAGGGCAGGAAGCAGAACCACGTTACTGCAGCAGTCCCAGAGCATGGTACAATATCATCTTATCGGCAGCATGACTCTCACCAAGACCAGCACAAACTGTTGAAATTGTTTTTTAGAGACTTTCTTTAAATAGCAGAGAGTACTAAATCAGGCTAAACTTGCCATCACTATGTTTGCCAAATGTTTTAAATTCTTTAAATATGGAAGGTTTAACCATAATTCCCTTCACAGTTGATGTTTATGACTCTCTAGAGACCGAAGGTAAGAAAACTGCAGAAAATAACCCATATTTGAGAAGCTTCAGTTGAAGCTGACCCCATACCTGGTATTCCTCCTCCAGACGGGACAGCAAGACAGCCTGTTCCACTGTCAGGTGTCTGTCAACCAGCCCAAAGGACAACACCAATGACTTCAGTTGTGTGATGATAAACTCCAGCCCTGTTGTGAAGATTGTGGTCATTTCTTAACGATGTCATAGAATGTTTTCCCGGGTGTCTACATACGTACATGTGTGAAGTTGATTTGATAAAAAAAAAATGCACAGAAGCACTTTTACAGGCCCATTTACAACGTTATTTGGCCCTAGAATGAAACAACCCATTTTCCCTTTTATGGTGGGCTTATTAATATGTTGATGAGCTCTGTTCTTATTGGCTGGTTTACAGTAAGGCAATAACGCATAAGATTGTAATGAAATTGTAGTACAATGCATTACTCTTGCGTTTGTGATGATGCTGGTGTAAACAGATCCTACACTAACTGTTATGTAAAAGTATAGTGTATAAAATTATATACAGTACACAATACTTGTTAATGATAATGTACTGGTTTACGTTTTTAGTATGCGGTACTTTTCACTGATATTTAAGAGTGTACTCTTTTTACACATAACTCTAATACTCCCACTTCAGCCTAGGCATGATGTTAGCTAGTCACAACTTCATTTTTAACATTGTAACAAACACTGGAAGTATTTTTCATCTCCGTTAACAAATGATTTTAGTACGCTATCTTCGTCATGCAGTTTTTAATCAAGAACTCCAAACAATAAGCTGAGCATCTTACAGATGTGTTGTTTGTAAGGAATTTGGACTTTCCATTTTTTTTGACAACAGTGTTGACTGGATATTTGTTTAGCTAACCAAAAGCAGGCTATAGGCAGTAGAGAAGCCCCTTGTTAATTTCAGAATCATGATTACTAGGGTAAGAGTCTCCAGTGACCGTCCGAATCGATACGATAATGATACATGTTTGAGGATTTGAAATGAATCACAATTTTTAAACAGGTTTGACAGATGAGCATTTCAGGTCTACATTTAAAGGGCTGTAACGGTAAATGCATTCAACACAGAAAACAATATGCTAAGTGTGGCTTTGATTTGGTTACAGCTAATGCTAGAGAGCTGAAGGCCCCTACCACTGCACTTAAATCAGTAGTTTGGGAACATTTTGGTTCCCAATAAATTACACCAACATCAAAGAGACAATAGTTGATTAGACTGAGAATGTCTGTTGTACCAAAATCAGATATTTTTCTGTAAACATCCAACATGCTAACATTTTACATGACATCATTTGAGGTTATGCTTTTGCCAGGAAATTCAGATCGGGCTAAAAACAAATAACTAATGCTAAGTTCACATCAGACAATTTTAGTCCTGATTATCTGCTGCCAAAAGCTGGTGATCAGCAACAGAAGGCCCAGATTAGAGGCAATTTGGAGCTTGATTGCTATTAGTTCAAAGATGCGTCCGTACACAGTCACCGACGCGTTGCTGACACCTGTCAGTCAGATATCTAGCAGGCTAAATATCTGGACCTGTCAGCAATTCCTATAGTGAGAATTCCTGTGGTGTAAAAGGTGCTGTGACTGGCAATCAGTGCAGGGAAAAGCTACAGCTAACGACAGCATAAGATATGGGGAGAGGTGAAACCCAAAGGAGGGGTTTAAAAAAATAGTCCAATTTGTTTAGAAACTGTTAGTGTACAGGGAAGAATGTATATTTCACACACTTGTGGTTAGTCGTGGTTTTAAACTGAGATGGTGAAGGAAAATCTCTGGGAAAGTTAGCGGCTATACTCATTGATGATATCACCGTGCCAAACTTGTGCCTGTCAGGCTGTGTGCACCTGGGGAGATACACTAACAGTGCCAAATGTGAACAACAATTTCCGTAACCTATGTTTAAATTGATGTTAAGAAATAGATTTTTTTTTCTCTCAAATGAGGTTATTAAAATTGCCTCCTTGAAGAATTGCAATTTGTAACAGTACTGATATTCCCCGCACACTTTCTGTTTACTACTCCCCTGCTAACCTGGGGTACATTTCCCAAACTCAAAACTGAATGGTTCCAACTATATAAGCTGCTAACGGCAGCCTTTGCGAAATGTACCCCTGAATAGGACTTACAATCTCAGCCTGCCACCAATAAACAACCTTACATCAACGGCTGTCAGTAATTTTTTTTTTTCCTCGCCAGGTGCACTTGTGGAAAGTGGGCATGCATGCACCCCGAGAGAGAGAATATTTATTTTTCAGGTTGAGCAGATCCATTGGGCTTTGATGTGGGATGGTGTATGTAATGTTTTCGGGGGATGTCGTTAAAACTGTCACATAATGGTATAGGCTTTCTGAATCAGCTGTTTTACATATGTGGGATTTATACAGTGTTTGAGATTCACGGTATGTCAGCTCTATGTACCAAGCCCTCTTCATTGAACCTTGCTGACGTAAAGTCAGATTTTCATTTCATAGAATATTAAATTATCATCCAGACCTACACACATGACTTGCGATCTTAATCTTCTGTCAAAACCAAGAAAGTGCAGATTAAGAATCAATGTAAACGGTCAAACAGCATCATCTCATAACCTCCAACCTTATGATCAAACAGCCAGAACCTTAAACAACATGCCGCCTTCAACTCTTCATAGTAATAACACTACGATACAACTGCTAAATTTAATAAATGTAAAACACCATGAAGTCATAAATCTAGCAGGTACATGGATGAAGGAGGTCCTCTTACCCGTTAAGCCCCAAAAGTTGTAGGAGCTTAAATGCTGATGGAAGATGTCTTTGGTCTCCTTTGGTATTTGTGGCCCCATTATGTTGGAAGATGAGCCAATTAATACATTATACCTGGGAATATAATACAAAGTGGCACATCAAGAACTTTATTTCAGGGTTTTTTCCACGTATTTGATGAGAATAAATACATAACCAGTGAGGTGTGTGTGTGTGGGGGGGGTGCTGAATGTATTCTGATATTGGGAACCAGATTAATTTAAAAACAATACTTGTACAGTAGAACTACAGTACACTGTAACAGTTTTGGACAAACAGTTTTTGTCATACATCAAAAGTTAATGCAGGTTTGAATAGGATAACAGCACTGATTTTAGGTGTGACAATGAGAGTAGGAGATGCGTGTGAGTGTTGGACGGTTCTGCTGCAATACAGTCCTTTCCCATGGTGACTAATGTACAGCATGTAGCACTGCTGGGCATATGGCTACCCAGTTTTTGTTTTCCAAACACTTCATTTATTTTCAAACTTCAGTTGTCAGTAGTAATTGCCATAAGTCGCATAAATTGTAAGTTGGGGATGGTCTTACACTAAATATTACGGTGTAATCACCTGTGATACATACCTCTTCTCAATCCAATCCAACACCGGGTCCCACTCATTCTTCTGAAGTTCTACCAGTCCTGGAGGTTCTTCTACCCTGTAGCTTGTAGGGGAGACACGGTACCAACATCAGACCCTTTCTCACCTGTTTAGTTTGCAAATGAACATCCTACGAATTAAAATGCTTTTCTGAATAGCTTGGAAGCATATGTGTTTAGTCTCTGCCTACCAAATGGTGTCCGTCTCCAGAAACTTAAGGGCAGCTGCGATGATCTGTCCCTTGTCCCGTTGGGTGGGGTTATCCAGGACCGTATTGCACAAAGTGGTCTGAAGCAGAATAACAGACACGTGTTCCTTTACCACCCTGCATGTCTGCATAACACGACAACGATTAAGCAAACAACAGTTCCAGACAGGCGCACCAGATGCATGGTGTAGAACTTCAGTGTGTCCTTCTGCATGTCCCACTCTGTTGCCACAGCGATGGCTAAAGCTTCATTGGGTACAGTGAACAGCTTGCCCGCAGGAGTCTTCAGTTTTCTGCGGTCCAGATTAATTTCGTACAAGCCATCTATATGTGTCAAAAAAGGTCCGAAAACATATAAATATCCTACATTATGAAACGTCCTTACAAACTTCTCAAAACCATATCTATATATAACGTAACTCATTCCTCGAATGAGAGGATATAGTCCACATGCAGGTTTAAACATTATTTCAATTCACCTTCTCCCTGTGAAATACTGACATCTTGGTAGAATTTCTTCCTCTCTGTCAATTAAAAAAAAAATTAATAAAATCATGTCAAACATACGTAGACAAATCCGAATAGGGACTTGCATCACATGTGTATGTTATGTATCAATATCATCAAGAACAGCAAATTAAAATCTGTTTAGCCAGGATTCTTTGGCACTTGCAATAACAATTACTTATACACTTTTGGGGAAAAAATTGTCTGGTTAGGAAGGATGATCAAATGGGCAAACTGAACTACTTAGCAGACTGAAACTATTCAACGGAAAGACCAGCACCTAAAACGACTTCACGAAACGTATATAACTGAAATCGGAGAATAATGTTGTATATTCCTACCCAAAGCTGCAGCGGAGTATTCTTGCGAGTGATTAACATTGGGAAGCCATGTGTCACGATTCCTACACTTAGAAAACGCAAAGCCTACTTGACGTTGAAATCTAACCAGATTTCTTAGCATTGTGAACAAGTAAGGGATCCCTAAACAATTCAGATTACAATCAATATCGTTACAGGTATACGCTGCCAATGCCAAGTCTGACAAACTTATCAGCTGCACAGTAAACTAGAATATTTGCTGAATATATTTAAATGTACTCAATCCACCAAATTTTATACATGAAATACGTTAGCCATATTGAGTTCTGAGTTGTATATAAAATCGTAAGAAACGTTCAGTTTACATCCGTACAAGTGATCGCAGAGAAAAGCACGCTGCTAATGACCTCAATTACAGATACCCTCATCTCAGCTTCCTGCGACGCGAGGCACAACGCGGAAGTGACGACATACGCAATAATACTTGGAAAAAACATAAAACAAGGTACAACACTGTGACCATACATAATATAGATTAAATGCACTCGCTATTGTTGAATATATAATGTTGTGTTACGAAACATGTCTTAAAATGGTAATGAAAAATAAAATATGTAATTAAACAATAAAGCATAACATTATATATTATATGATATTCAGATTTTTTTATAATTAAAACTAGCTTGGTGGTTTGGGGGATTTATCGACCTAATCTCGCGTTCTGTTCAGCGCATACATGACACATTGACCATTGTAAACGTTTCAATTCCATGCATTATGGGAAAAGAAGTCCATTAAAAACTGACCGATCATATCGCACAATTCACTCCAATAACGTAAAAACTCTGGAATTGGATTTGTTCTGTAAAATAAATATGTAAACAACCACATAAAAATGATCCCAGATGATACAGTGTTACTTTTGGAACTGACTTGTGAGTATGCATATGAGTTGAATACATTTCTGCAACCGTGCAGACTAACAATCCCCGAAATATATATTTTAGTATTGATCCTGAACACTTGTGTATTATCTTATAATGCAATAGGACTTATTTGTTCCTTTCTTCGTTGCAGTTTTAAAAGTTACATTATTATATTTTATATCAGGCCATTGGATAGCTTCATCCCAGTCCTGTACATTGCATATAGTATATACCAAAATGTAATAATTTGCATATTATACGTACTTGTTCCTGGCAACCGAATCTCACATATAGAGTGATAGTTTTTAGAAATTGCACCTGACGTGTGCAATCGATTTTGGAATGTGGAGGCAATAACATTACTTAATGTTTTTAACTTGCACCCAAATATCGTTACAACTTTCTTCCATGTTTGAGATACAAAAAACAACTTCAAGCAACTATATTTTTAATGCAATTTCTTCTTCATGTAGAACTTTGGCAATACGTCATAGCTCTCGATTTACCTAATTACCATAGAAATTTACTCGTAACTTTTAAAAGACATACAATTCCCGGCATACATTTCGGGACACAGACCAATGACCGTTTAGTTTTATATAGGGGTAGGTCCAATCTTCTAATCAGGTAGGATATTGTTAATTTGAGTTTGCCTGCCGAGTTACTGTCGATTTACAGATATTCAAGTGGCGCATCCTTTCCTGCCCCGTGGAGGACTTGTGAGGAGGTGAGCCGTATTGTCAGTGTTCTTCATTCCATTATTTTAACCACCTTTTTTCCCGTTTCTGGAATTTTTTCACGTAGTCGGGGGTTACCCCGGCGAAGGAGTAAACATGCCGGTCCGTGCTGAGTGCAGAGCTGGTAACGCCTCTATGGCCTTCGTATCCTCGGCCTCGCTTATCCCACCTCCACCAATAAACACACAGCAGCCCGGCGTCGCCACTTCGCTTTTATACAGTGGATCGAAGTTTCGAGGACACCAGAAGAGCAAGGGAAACTCCTATGATGTTGAGGTTGTTCTGCAGGTAAGTTGGACACAAATGTTGACCGGCCTGTT
Organism: Brienomyrus brachyistius; assembly: GCF_023856365.1. Taxonomy (NCBI): domain Eukaryota; kingdom Metazoa; phylum Chordata; class Actinopteri; order Osteoglossiformes; family Mormyridae; genus Brienomyrus; species Brienomyrus brachyistius. The sequence goes on along the minus strand of NC_064537.1, from coordinate 19,085,969 downwards.
CTGTAGCTAGGTCATTTTTCAAAAATGCTTGCCAATCGAGTCTGCCTGTCATTCAGTGACACGCAACGATGTAGAAAGCTGAGGCTGTCTATTTAGTACCAATTTTACTGAGCAGACAGTTCGACTACTTATTTTCTAAATTACTGTTTTTGTCGGACTGGTAAGAACTTGCCCACAGCTATTGATGTCCGCTTGGACTTTGAACACGTTCTGCTTAAATTCACATGTATCCTTATGCACTGGGATGTAATTCCGATGTATGCTCCAATGACAGCCTGCTAGAAAAGTAACTTGGTACAACGGGATGTCACTGCCAGTTAACTGTGTATACTGTGTTAATTTTGATACATGCTTTGGGCAGCAGATGGAGTAGTGGTTCTTAGATTAAGTTTGACAACAAGATATCTGCCTCAAATACTGTTGTGTTCCTGGTTGGATAAAGTAATCATAAGCGGTCCATGAGGTGCCCAATTTTACTACATGACTGAAGCAATAATATCAGCAACTCAGCTTTACAGTCTGCATGCTGATTAATTGTGCTGATTGTGTGTTTCTTGTGGGAATATAACAAATGAGACCTTTGCATAATTTCTTTTTGCAGCATGTTACAATGGAGGACTCATATTTATGTGGGTATCTAAAGATTAAGGGACTGACAGAGGTAAGCAGACAAATGAATACTTTTTTTGTCTTTTGAAGCACAATGGAATTTGTTTTTACTCGAAGTTTCCTCCACCCATAAAACATATGCACTTTTGGTTTGAAGTTTTGGCTTCTCCCTACGCGTAGTAGCAGACGTGTCCGCTCGAACGTTTATGACGCGTTTGACGTCATTGTGCGCTCCGCGGACGAACGTCTGCTGCGCTCCAAATTTATGCACGCGTAGCGATATACGCGCAGCTCTGGACTCACTGCGCATCATCGATTCGCTAAGCATCCACTTTAAATACTAACATGGAAGCTTTTGACGACCGTTGGGGTGCTAAACCCTAAAGATTACTTACAAGCTAATAAAACTGTTACATATATGTAAATGCATGTACATGTAAAAAAAAAAAAAAAAAATCTTAATACGCGTGTATGTGAAGTACAGACTTGTCTCAAATTGAAAATGGCAGCAAGATGATCGAACTTGGCAACCCTGTGAGCTGGTTCTCTGAATTTGTTAAGCATAGAGAAACAGGCACAAGCCTCACTGCTGTGGTACATGTGCAGGGAATATCAGAATAATTGATATATTTTTCTTAGTAGTAGTAAATCCAACACGTTGTGCGCATGTGCAAAGTACGCGGCTTGACCGGAGATCTATGAACGTTTCCGTGTACGCATACGCAGATCGGAAACGTGAGTGGTGCGCTTGTGCGGAGAAGTATGAATTTGAAGATTTCCCGGTAGCTTCTTTGTCCGGCAATAATTTCCTGTTTACTTTTCAACTTTTTGTCTTATTATGTTGATAACTATTGTGTGCTTTATTATGCAGTACTGTGTAATCATAGGTTCTTCTAATCCATTAGTTGTAAGGATTTCACAAATTCATAAAGAGCTATGAAATGATGCAGCTTTAAACAGGCATTGGTGCCCATTGATTGTATAAGAAATTGCATCAAACAAAAGATCGCTTTTACAAATTGATCTATTGTGCGAATCCGATGTTGCCATACACACAGGCAGGGTATAACTGCATAGTCCCACATTGCTGAGATTAAGTTGCAATTTGATTGGCTAGTTTAGTCATTTGTTCAAAAGTGCTGGTTTGATCGTTCTTGTAGTCAGCTGCATGAGAATGCTGCCCCTAAAGGTCTTAAACAGTAAGGACCTCTGCATATCTTGAAGTGCAGATTTTTTTGAGCAGGTCTTACAATTTACTGTGCTGCAGCTGTCATAGTCTACCTCCCAGTAACAGCCACGGCCCAGGAATTTACCAGTATGTGGGTGCTTTTGTAGCAGTATATAATTTTAGGGAATTTTTTTTCCTTTAGAATATGTGTGGCAGAACAATTGTTTTGGATGAAAGTTTCCAATGACAAGAAAAGGTTTATTTGAAAGAGAATTCGCTCCAGTTTATTCACTTTTTACCATGGGTCACATACTCTCGAAGTTCTCAGTGCCTATTTATTTTTTCTAGTTGGAAAACGACAATTTTAATACTCTTGTCTAGCATCTAATATTTAGCTAAAATTTGCTAAAAACAAAGCTTTTGCCAGCTAATGGCTGTGGTGAAATGACAGGAAGGTGGAAGGACTTTGTATAGATAGATGCTGACGCAAAAAGGTGAAGCATCACACTGAATCCTTATATCTGCAGTTGTTATGTGACCTGATGTTAATTGATCGTTAATTGTTTTTTGAACAGGAATATCCAACTCTCACTACCTTCTTTGCTGGGGAGATAATCAGTAAAAAGCGCCCCTTTTTAACAAGGAAATGGGATGCAGATGAAGATGTTGATCGCAAGCACTGGGTATGAGTGTTACTAATAAACACACATTTAGCAGATGTCAAAATTCTGATAAATAGTTTTGTTGTAGTTTATTGTGCGATTTGTGAATTTTGGCAGGAAGTAGAAATGCTGGCAGCTTTCTATTACTAGGTTTTGTTTAACAGGTTTTGCTTCTGTGCTTCAGTTTCATTTAGAAATAATACTTTACAGTATGTTAATTTGTCTTCCTGATCTGAATTTTCAGGGCAAATTTCAGGCTTTTTATCAGTATGCAAAAACGTTTAACGCTGACGACTTTGATTACGAAGAACTGAAAAACAGTGATTTTGTCTTTATGAGGTGGAAGGTAAGACATTCTTCCAAACTGACCACTGTTCTTTATAATCTAGAAGTGTTTCTCTTCTTGTTTTGCTGGTGAAATGTGTGTGATGTATGTATGCAATGAAATTCTGCTGCACCCCCCCCCCCCCCCCAGGAGCAGTTTCTCGTCCCAGATCACACAATCAAGGACATAAGTGGTGCTTCTTTCGCTGGCTTCTACTACATCTGCTTCCAGAAATCCACGGCAACCATAGAGGGTTATTACTACCACAGAAGCTCAGAATGGTAAAGCTGCTCAGTGCAGTTTTTCATGGAGCCTAGCTGTTCATAATTTGCCATTAGATGTTTCTGAACCATGGTCTGATGTATCAAAACATAAGACCACAGAATGAATATCTCCGTAAATTAAGCATCTCTTACAGGTTTAGTTGTAAAATGCAATTGTCTTACTGCGATCTTATGATATGCTGTTGATTTTAGATTTTACCATAAAAATCTTACATTGTCTTTCAATTTTCTTTATCCACTAACAAAGAGCTAGTTTTTTTTGTGTATGGAGTTAACTCTTGCTACTTTAACAAACGCTGGAGGAAAATGCAGGAAAATTCCTTGAGCCACCCTGGCATTGACATGCGTTCACTTGTGACATTTACAATTTTCCAAGCACGCAAGCAAGCAGGCTTCCAGCAATCTGCTTGAGCTCAGATGAATCTGACCGAAGAATGTAATGATCATTTATGAAATCTCTGTCAAGCTTTCACCCACAAAGGCTTGCCAGACGCTGCAACCCAGTGTTGGTTTTCTGTGTCTATATATAGTGACCAAACAACTTAAGACAGTGTACCATGTAATCTATGTGCATGTCCTCAACATGTCTGTAAAGGGACAGCATGTGGATAGGGGTTAGAATGGTGTGGGAGCAATGCAGTATTTCACACCAGCATGTTTCTGGTTTGCTCCCACAGGTACCAGTCCTTAAACCTCACCCATGTCCCTGAACACAGCATGCCTATATATGAGTTCCGGTGACACTGACTTCCTGGTGCTGCTTGCAGAGTCGGACTGCTCAATGCCCCGCGAACAGTGAGGACGGCGGGTGGCTGTAGACTGTCACGTGATTCAGTGGAGGACCGCAGCCTCTTTGGAGAGAGAAGCATCGGACAGATGGGTGCACGGGAGGAAAGCTCAGGCCCAGATTAGCAAGAGAACCGCTAAAGGGCCGTACGGAAAGTACGTTCTCACACATTTGTGGCTCAGTGCTTCTTTATCAAAGCTGATTTTTGATAATCTGTTTTAAGCTACCTTAGTTTACCTGCAGTGTCGTCATGGTATCTACTTTTTAAGGTTGGTTGTTTAACCTCCCCTCCACAAGAAAGTTACTTAATACATTTCTGGTTCCATATAAGGTCAGACTTTGTAGAGCTCGTTATTGTTTTTTAAACAATACTTTTGGAACTTTTGTTGGCTCCTTTGTCTTAAAGCAGTCATGACTACTTGGGCAAATCTGGAGAGATTCTACCAATGTTAGTGAGCTACAAAAACTGCTGGGATTCTATTGAACAGTAATGTGTGTTTTGCTTAAAATTCTTGGCAGTTTTGTTGTTCTGAATCAAGCAAGATGTCGACTTAAAGCTTTTCCAACATGGATATTTGAAGTGTTTTGCGACCTAGAGACTTGAGTCTCTTGGAACGCTTTACCTTTGGTGGTAAGAGGCAAATGATGTCAACAGCGCACATGCTGTTCCCAAAAGACTTCACCTCCCCAGCCTGGCTCCCTGCTTTCTTCTTTTACTTGTCCAACTATGCAACATAATCACAACATGAGCTGTTAATATGCTTCTGGTTGTCATAAACACTACTATAGAAGCTAGTCTTACAAAAGGTCCCGTTTTAAGCCATTGCAGTATTTATTGAACTTGATTAATTCTGTCTATATCTACCACATGTTTTCGTCTACATGCTTGAGGATCATTGTATAATCTTTGCTTCCCTCATGATGGTGCCATCTTCTCAGCAGCTGTGAAGCGTGTTGCGTCTACATGGAGAGGCAGCCATGTACAATGTGTACTTAACTCTGAAGTATTGTGGTATTTTCTCTTCAGTTCCCAGTGTGGTAATGGCCAACAGCCTCACTGTGGTATCCTGTGTTACTCTGTAAAACTCGGTGTGTTGAAAAGCACTGTGTAGGACACGATGGTTTAATTCTCTTCATAGTGGAATACTAAGTTGCACCTTTCCCCATGTCACTGTGATGGTGGAATTCTTATAACACACAGTCAGGATGGGTTAGCAAAGCCCGCCTGCGATTTGCGTTCCTCTAGGTCTGTCAGCTGGAAGTATACGAAGATTACAGTGTTTAATGTTTTGCATGCAGCAGATCCTAGTACCCTGGTAATTTCGAATGGGGCTTCAGAGAGCATTTGTGTATTTTAAGTATTGTTTGATTATCAAACCAACCACTAAGCTTCTGAACATGTGTTTTAAACAGATACTGATGTGTAAATGTAGTTTTCTATTAATGAGAGAAAATGTATAAGTTCTTAAAGCTTTAACTTTCTGCCTTAAAGGTGAATGAATTTTATAAATTATTTTTTTGACATGAATGATGGAATAGCAAGAAAAGCACGAGCCTAATGTAAAACATTTTGAGTTTGGACTTGGAGTGGGTGTTGGTACCATGGTGTATACTGTGCTGTTGTGCTGTAATGCCACTCGAGAAAATGCAGTACTCAAACCAAATAGATATCTCTGAGTAGTCCTGAAGTGTTAGCCCTCTCACTGTGGGTTCATGTGCTGCCCTCAGGTAACTAATGGTGAGCCAGGAAAGTATGAGTACAGTTCCTACTTTTATCTACCTCAGTGGTCTATTGGTTACGTGCCGCTTCATTCTTACTTCTCTTGGCTGCCTGTGGCACTGCAAGGTAAGTTGATGATGAGACCTCATTCCCAATGGGGATGTCTTTTTTTGGGGAGGCGATGGGGAATGCAGCACATTTAGCCTATTAAAGAAGGGATAAATAGTCATCATTGGCTGGTTGACATTGGTGGGACAAATCAAATATGTCTTTAGAACATTCTGCGATTAGGGTAAGTCACTGGGTAAGTTCACATGATAATTCAGGCTGATTACAGTGTGGACAAATCGTTACGGAAAAGAAATTCCCATTCAAGACTATTTGGATCTGGATAGTCTGCTTAAAGCAGTTCATGGTTTATAGTTCACGTAGCAATTTTTTTTTTTCATACTGGTCATTTACAACAAAAGGAACTTTCCCTAAAGCAACAAACCCTTTAGGTAGGAAGGAGAATATCTCCGTAAGTTAAGCACCTCTTACAGGTTGTTCTCTCAAATGTTAAATATTAATGCATCAGTCCTTCCTACGCTACATTTTTTTCTGGCATGTTTAAGAAGTGGATGAAATGTTTAATGCAGGTCACAAAATAATTTAATGAGCAGTGAAATATGATGTGTTAAGGTGTTCGATGGATGGAGGAATTTTAAGAAAGAGGTATTTTGTTTAAAGTAACAACTGAAATTGCAAGTGGAATTGATGTACGGCCAAGGATGTGGTCAGGTGCGATGTAGTGTCTCCATCAGCATTTCAATAAAACTTCCATTGAAAAGGATGCTTTTTTTTGTTTAATACAATGTTTACGTAGTTCATTTCGTTCCATGTTAATACGTTATTAGTGTGATGTAACATGTTGCATTAAAAAGGTATTGTTCCAGGTGAAAAGCATGTTTTCGTCATACCGATCCACCTTTGGGCTGTCCATCCCCAATAATGTAATATGGGACAACCCGCATCTGAAATGCAATCCAATCATTAATTTCCTGTTTCTTGTTTCTCTGCGACACACATTAGGTCTCAAAGATCTCGGTGGCTACGGGATAAGTAGAAAAAACATGGGAAATGTTTTTTGTACGTAAAATTTGATTCTCCTTTCTCAATTTTCTTTTACTGTCTAGAAAATCTATACTACAAGAGGGAATTACCGTTCTGGAGTTTTTCTAAGCTGGAGTTTTTCTCTTTGCGTAATACACATGACATTCCAGGGAGGGCAGTTTCCTCACGCTTTATGGGTTGGGGGTTTGACTCCCACGCCAGCTGATGTCATAGCAAATAGTGTCCTTTGCTGCATGCCAAAGACACGCCAATAAGTTTGTTGGTGTTTCTCATTTGTCTATAGTTTATGATCGCATGTTTGTGTGTACCTGCCCTCGGAAGGACTAGTATCATTTTATTTTATATATATATACTCCGGTTTCCCCCCACAGTCCAAAGACATGCTGAGGCTAATTGGAGTTGCTGAATTGCCCGTAGGTGTGCATGTGTGAGTGAATGGTGTGTGAGTGTGCCCTGCGATGGGCTGGCCCCCCATCCTGGGTTGTTCCCTGCCTCGTGCCCATTGATTCCGGGATAGGCTCCGGACCCCCCGCGACCCAATAGGATAAGCGGTTTGGAAAATGGATGGATATATATATATATATATATATATATATATATATATATATATATATATATATATATATATATATATATGAATAGCAAAACTTTCTGGCAGAGAATCTGAATTTCCACTGTTATCATTTTTACTCAGCCTTTAGTTTTTATCATTTAAAGCATTATAGCTGCAAACTCATTAACACAACTGCTTAATAACATCTTCAGTACAGAGCTACAAAATGTGGGAAAATCCTTGCTAAAATGACACATGAATAACAATCGTCTCCCTGTCTACTGTGGGAGAACCCATCATAGCACCAAGATCACAGGTCATAGGGCCCAAGCAGAAACCATCCACCCATCTTTACTTCATCCTTTCCATGGGATGCACAGGGCATAAGAAAAGGCGCATCATACCAGTCCATCTCAGACACCATAAAGATACTGGCATCACCAATTCAGCTGGTCAGCATGTCTTTGGACTGCGGCTGAAAGCTGAAGTCTGGACAGACCATCCAGGAGCTGAATCTGAAATGGCTGCTCAAGGAAGCAGTTAAGAATATACACATAACTTTTATATGATTGTTGTAGCTGGTGTACAAAAGTGATATATAGTCATTATCAACACAAATTCAGCTAGTCCTTCCTGTCTGTGATGACACTATTGTTGAGAAAAGAACAAGGATGACCTTTATCCATGAATAGAAAAAAGTAACAACAGCATCCACTGTCTCCCTATGGGACAAACGCAATGCATTGTGTGTCCATCAGTCTGAAAGTAGGGTGTCTCATGGGTGCAGTGGGCTAAGCCTGTGTACCTGTAAGCACAAGGTCATGGGTTCAAACCTTGAGCAAGGCCCTTAACCCCCAGCTCCTTGGGCACCCCAGAAGGTGGCTGCGCCTAATCAGCGTTACTCTACAAAGAGAAATTTGAGGGAGGGGTAAAAAAAAGAATTTCCCCACAGATCAGCCATAACATTAAACCTACCTGCTTGGGAAGGTCCCCCTCATGTTTCCAAAAGAGCTGTAACCTATCGAGGCATGGACTCCACAGAACCTCTTGTGGTATCTGGCACCAAGATGTTAGCAGGAGATCCTTTAAGTCCTGTAAGTTGCAAGGTGGGACCTCCATGGATCGGACTTGTTTATCCAGCACATCCCATAAATGCTCAATCAGATTGAGCTCTGGGGAATCCTCAAGCCATTCCAGAAAAAGTCTGGCAATATGGCAGGGAGCATTATCCTGCTGAAAGAGGCCACTGCCATTGGGCGATATAATTGCCATGAGGGAATGTAGTTGGTCTGCAGCAATAGCAACTGGGTCAGAGCATCTCCCAAATGACACTTTGCGGTCTGAAGCTTTTTCAGCAATTTCTGCTACTGTAGGTCAGCTGTGGGATTGGAGCAGACAAGCCTAATCAACGTTGAGGTAGGTACAGTCAGTCCTGGTACAACTCGTGATATCACATCATCAATCTGTTCTAACACCGATTTATACATTAGTATCCATTCCAATACAACGTGGAATCGCAATTGTATTTGTGCACTTTTCAGTCGAAGAGAGAAGCATTATGCGAACTACTACGCGACATTCATCCAAGTGAACTATAGTAATGTCCGATTTGTGAAGGGTTTGTTCTTTTAAACTATTCTTTTTCTTGTACATCCAGGCATCGCACTGGCCAAAGTATTAGATTCTAAAAATATTTGACAACTTATCATATAAAAATACAGCAACGTTTTTAATTACAGAATCTCTCCAGATCATCTGGAGTCCTACGCCATATCTTGTGCTCTCTCTTCTTCAGCTCAGTCCACAGGTTTTCAATGTGGTTCAGGTCGGGGGACTTAAATGGCCATGGCAGAAGCTTGATTCTGTGGTCAGCTAACCACTTCTGTGTTGATTTGGACATGTGCTTTGGGTCATTGTCCTGCTGGAAGATCCAGTGACGGCCCAGTTTTTGTTTCCTGGCAGAGGCAGCCTGTCCTGGCATTTCATGGAGTCCATAATGCCATGTACCCTAACAAGGTTTCCGGAGCCTTTGAAGGAAAAACAGCCTGACAGCATCACAGAACCTCCACCATATTTTACAATAGCGATAAGGTTCTTTTCCTTATAGCCGTCCTTTTTATGCCAAACCCACCTTGAATGTTTATTGCCAAAAAGCTCCATTTTGGTTATATCAGACCATAGAACAAAGTTGTAGTAGTGTTCTGCAAACTCCAGGTGTTAACGTTTGTGCTTAATAACCTGTTAGCATGAAGGTAGCTTCTGACGGTGGTTTTGGAGAAGTGGTAACCCCAAGATTTTACTTCGTCTTGTAATTCACCAACAATGATCCTTTATGCCTCTCGTAAGGCAGCAATGATGCATATGCGGGCGCAATGTGAGTGTCGAGTGTAAACCGACCCTTAGTCACATTGTAGCAGGAGTGACTGTATGTGTCAAAGTAACATCCATATGAATGCTAGATCCAAGGTTTCCCAGAAGAACATTCCCAGAGCATCACACTGTCATGCCACGGGGAAGTATGGACGGGGAAAGGAGCAGGAGTCGAGCAAACGAGATAATACGGGATTTAATCGGGGGAAGATGCAGGGGGCACACCAAAACGACGCTAAGACGTTAATGACGGAGCTCCGCACTTAAATAAGGAGATTTAATTAGACAAGACTAGGAACAGCTGGTAACATGGGGATTCCAACAATGGTTAATGAGGGGGCGTGACACACACTACATCTGGCGGTTTGCCTTCTTCCCATAGTGCTTCCTGGTGTCATCTCTCCAGGTAAACGATGCACTTTCACCCAGCCATCCATATGACGTTACAGAAAACACAACTCATCAGACCAGGCCACCGTCTTCCATTGCTCCATGGTCTAGTTCGAACGCTCGTGGGTCATTGTAGGCGCTTTCGGCGCCATTTTCAAAAATGAACAATTCTGATTCGCTCACAATTAGTTGCCCAAAGTTGTCTGCCATCCACATTTTAATATCTTTCATACAGTTTTGTATACTGTTTAAGGTGCCTGAGTGATTATGGTTTAAGGGAACACAAAGCTGCATATCATCTGCATGATTTGTAAGGATGTGCATTATCTGCATCCGTACGCTCGCTCATTTTTCCTGCTTCTATGACATCAACTTCAAGAAGCGACTGTTCAGTTGCCTTGATATGTTCCATTCTAGCGGGATAATTGATGTTATTCGCTTCCCCTGTGAGTGACTTCAGTGCTATGACTAATCATCCATCCATCCATTTTCCAAACCGCTTATCCTACTGGGTCGCGGGGGGTCCGGAGCCTATCCCGGAAGCAATGGGCACGAGGCAGGCTATGACTAATCAATGTACTGAGAGATATATGGCTTCAATATAAATAAAATCACACCCCGTATTACTTGTTTGGGTTGATATTTTCATTTCCCACCTGATTTGCCTTTTAGAAACATGCTAACCACACAGACATATTATGATATGCACCATCTTTGAAAGAATCCTCTGCATTTCTCTCCTGCTGCATGGGAGGAACTGAAACATGGAAAGAGGCACGCATGTTTGCACATGTGAAAGTTATCTGGTCTAAATCCTTGGAACAACTGGTAACAGGTGTGGTTGCAGTGTTTACAACTTACTATTTACATTTCACTAAAGCACACGTGCTTCAAAGCAATAGAAATGACCTGAGCCAGTTATTAGTCAATCATTAACCACAGGGGTGTTAGTGTACAAACACTATAAATAAATACTTCTTAAACAGTGATAACAAGGAAATAGAGCAGTAATAATAAATATTTTTAAATCTCCTCTGAGAAGATTTTGGACAAACCTATAAGTGGCATTGCAGTGTTTCACACACTAACCATAAAACAACAGTTACAAGATTAATTATGTTTTATAATGTTGAATTATTGAATCTCTTACCACACACAGTGCCAACCGTGTGAATCACAGTAGTAAATCAATGCGCAATTATAATCTTTAATTCTAACTAACCTTAATTCCACTGTCAGACGAACAGAACTGGAGCACAATTAAAAAATAACGGAAACTAAAAAAGAAGAAATTGCTACAAATCACTGAGGCAGCAACAATACTTTAGGCTGAGGACCAAGATCTGTGGTGAGTGATTTAATAGTAAAATGATGTAACGCTAAAATAGCATACTGATGTAATGCACTTGTAATCCAGTTAAACTTCACAGTCTTGTGTAACCTGCCTAAAAGGAATGTTGTACAATCTTGGTTAAATAACCTGTAAACAGAATAGATAAGTCTGGTTTTCCAAATAAGTAGTTGAATATTATATAGCAGATTAGAAAATCAGACAAATAACTCATAAGACATAGAGATAACATCTAAATTCCTCAAGCATAGAACGTAACTTGAATGAAAGAGGAAATGTCACAGCATTTCCTTGACATGAAGCAGTCTTGTTGGGTTACTGTAAATGTGTATGTAAATATATGTATATATAGCCAGTTTCCTGGTTTACCCAGGGTGAAAAAGCCTTTTTGTCAATCGAAGAAACAGTTTCTATTCTTAGTTTGTCTGTGTTTAGATTTTTATCATAAATGTCAGCCATTGTTGATGATAAGAAATATTGATTTTTAAGTCTAAAGAATAACAGTACTATTCAGAGTGATGAGCAGATAGCAGAAGAGTTTTTTCTGTCTGAAAAGAAATGTGAAAATCTTTGTGAATGACCCGGAAGTTCCTACACAATGCCTTGCAACATCCATCCATCCATCCATCTTCCGTAACTGCAGTGGACCTAGAACTTCTACCAGGAAGTACAGTGCAAAGGCAGAGGCCCATCCTAGATGAGTTGCCAAACTATCAAAAAGCACGTGCTCTCATTATAAATGCATGTGTTTTGAGACACTGATTGCCCTAACCCGATGTTTTTGATTATGGGAGTACCAGAGGAAACCTACAGAAACACAGGAGACCATGAAAAATCCTTAGATGGTGGCGCAGGAGGTAGTGCTATTGTTCGGCAACCGGAGGATTGAAGGTTCAAGCTCTGGTTCCTCCTGACCCCATCAAAGTGTCCTTGAGCAAGACACTGAACCCCAAATTGCTCCAGGTGAGCAGGTTGGCACCTCGCATGGCAGCCTCCGCCACCGGTGGGTGAATGCGAGGCATGAGACGTAAAGTGCTTTAAGTACTCGTAGGAGTAGAAAAGCACTGTATAAATGCAGTTTGTTTACCATTTATAAACACACAGAGATTGGAACCACCAAGCACAGGGCGGTAAGGCTTGAATGCCACCTAAGAGCTGTGTTGTGCCATCAATAACACAGTTATAGCTTTTACCTCATCTGGGAATTACACAGAGTGACATCAGCACAATGCATCCATCCAAATCAGACCCCTGCTTCTGCTGTCCATCTATGACAGCATTCAGTGTAACAAAAACCGGCCAAAACACATTTCTGGTGACCTGTCTGTTGTCACTTGGCTGCACTGAAAGGTTGCCCATAGCCTGGGAGGTTGTCTGTGAAGTCACCTGCGGCAGAGATCAGGCGTAAGGGGATTAAGGGACAGCCGTGAACTGAAGGCTCCTCGACAAGGCCAGCTGTGATAGCTACTCCAGATGGCAACGACCGCTCTGACCTTGGGTAGTGACACGGGCTGGGGCCCGTGATTTCAGCAGCCTCAGATCATTGTGCCAGCTTTCTCTGCCAGCCCCCTCTCACCAATCACACTTTGAAAAGTCACCTGTGCCAGTCGAAGTAATTAAATAAAGATGACAGTTCTGTGAAGATTTCTATGATTTATGGAATTTAATCAGGTGTCCACAGAGGACAATGCATGTTTACGCTTGGTAAACATCTTTCACGAGATTTTTTTGTGTGTGTGTGTGTGTGTGTGTGTGTGTGTGTGTGTGTGTGTGTGAGTCGGAGTTACTGGAACGGAGCGGTTTTACAAAAACTGAGAGATCCCTGTGCTCAGGTGTCTGACAACCACAGAAATTAAGGAATATTTGTTCTTAGCTGTCAACACAAATTACGTGTGGCAATAGAAAATTGCTAAAGATGTCCTAACATTTTTAAATATTAGATATTTTAAGATAAACACGCAGAACACATTTTTTTAAAATTATGGTTATTCTTTTACTATGCTGATTCATTATTAGTTATATTACAGCAAAGAAGCAATTACTAATTCTAAGCCCTTTTAAAATTTGCTTCGTGATCCTCATTTTAAAATCCTAGGTCAAGACAAAACGTTTTATTTGGAATGTTACGTTACATTAAGGGTTCGCCAGTTAAGTACACGGTCGCCACCTATGTAATTGTAAAACGTCTTTATTTTTAGTTTTTATGTGCACCTACTTTCCGTACTTGTGAAATACGTATGACGTCTCTTCGACTCCGCCTTCCACGATTATAAAACGGGACTTATTCTAAGAGTGGATATTATGCTTTGAATTCATAGTAAGTTATAGTCGCAAAAATGAATGAGCAGCGTTTTCCTTTACGTGTTAGACTCACTGGAGTGATGTACAAGGACGCGGACAAGGTAAGGAACAATCACTATAGAAAAAAGTTTGGAAAATGTTTTTAATTTTTTCCAAATCAATTTTTCGGAGTTCTGAACCCGACTGATCTTGTCTTTATAGACAAGCCACCACGATAATCACGTCAACTTAAAAAATATTACTGCGCCAATTTAGTAAAGAAATTATAATTTTAAATATATATTTATTTATTTTCTTTTGCAGAGGTTCCTGACTGTGGTGCTTTGGTCAGATGAGAGTGAAATTATTGTTTACAGGTCTTTTCAGGAATTCAAGAAACTTCACGTAAGTTAATCACGTTTCAGATATTATAGACCAGTACCCAAAAAGTCTTTTAATTTAATAATTCTGACTTTTATTTTGGTCCAACAGAAGAGTTTGAAACGGAAATTTGCTACAGAAAACCGGTTTCGTAAGTCAGAGCGAGTCCTTCCCAAGTTCCCAGGTATACACTGATATAAAGATATTCTGTATTTACGTACACATTAGAAAGCCATCGAAGACCGTAGTGTGACATCATGCAAAATTTGTGTTCCAGCAAAAACCATAAAGCATAACCTTCAAAGAAAAGGTCCGAGCAGGTCGATGCTCCGCTTGAAGTACGTCGAGAATTACTGTACCGCGCTGTTGACTTGTGAACAGAACATCGTTCAGAGTTTCGAAATGATTCAGTTCTTCATGCCGCAAAATCAAGATCTAGAACCGGATTATGCTAAAAACAGGTACGTGATTTAGCAGCTAACTATAAAAAACATTCTGCACTTTGAATTTAATATGAACCAAACATACTTTAAATAACGGTGTATTTGAGTCATCTTTACGAGGATTAAAATGTTCAGTCACAACGTAATGTCCTAATCTTGTATTCTTTATTTTCAGTATTGTAATCATGCCATCGGAAGACATCGGAAGCCAAGATACAGAGTATATGGACAGCAAGCGTCTCAGTTTTGGAAACATATCCCAGCCCTTCCTATCTGAGACGTACCGCTGTGTCGCCGCATACGAAACCAAAGATACACAGAACAGGCCGTTCAGCGTAGCTGTAAATGAGACTGTGGATGTGCTCATCAAAGACAAAGGAGGTATGCATCTTACAGTTGTCCTGGGTGGTTATAAGCATTGGGTAAAACAACTGGATTATCACATTTTCACAACTGTAGGCCTATACATCGAAAAAAAAAATGGAATAAAAATATGTAATTCTGGGAACGTTGATTAAATTCATTTTAACATGATAAATCGTGGATAATTTTTAAAAGAGTATGATGGTGTCATTAATGTTTTATTTAAAAAGTCTTACAAATTTGGGATTATTTAGTAAGTCTTACAAATTTTCCTTTTAAAATAGATGAGATAAAGTGATAAAAAGCCATATATGTGTATGATAAGAATTATATTAAAACATTTACTCTATCAAAGATATATTAGAAATACTTCCATGAGCTTCAGATGGCAATGTTTGAGGTCCACAGTTGGAACTGACACCATCTCGTCCCACTAAGGCTGGTGGCTTGTGGAGAACAAGGAGAAGCACCTGGCTTGGTTCCCAGCGCCTTATCTAGACAGCTGCGAGGATGATGATGGAGAAGATGATCTGAGTGAGTGCCCTATGGAAGGTTAGTTGCAACCGTAACCAGCAACTGAGTGTTCGGTTTCCATGTCAAAAGAATGCACTGCCCCCCCTCCCACCCAGTAATATTAAAAAGGACGGGGGTAATAATGGCTTTCTGAATATGAGACGGGGCGGCATGGTGGTGCAGTGGTTAGCACTGTTGCCTCACACCTCTGGGACCCGGGTTCGAGTCTCTGCCTGGGTCACATATGTGCGGAGTTTGCATGTTCTCCCCATGTGGTTGTGGGGTTTCCTCCGGTTACTCCGGTTTCCCCCCACAGTCCAAAAACATGCTGAGGCTAATTGGAGTGCGCTAAATTGCCCGTAGGTGTGCGTGTGAGAGTGAAAGGTGTGTGAGTGTGCCCTGCGATGGGCTGGCCCCCCATCCTGGGTTGTTCCCTGCCTCATGCCCATTGATTCCGGGATAGGCTGTGGACGCCCCGCAACCCAGTAGGATAAGCAGTTTGGAAAATGGATGGATGGATATGAGACTACAAACATTCCTCTACTTACGAACTTTCGGACATATGAACGAAGAGGACTGTAAGTCCAAATTGTGTTCAATGGGCTCCCCTTTCCTGTCCCCAACATCAATTTCTTCCTCTATGCGGCAGTTCCTCCTAGTACGACTTCTGGCCGCTACTCCCGCCGCGCAGCAGCGTAGCGTGCGTACTCCCAGCATACTAGTTCTTAGTACTTGCATATACCCTTAAAATGATGTTGAAGAATGACTTACGAACATTTCAAGTTATGAACGGCCGTTCGGAACGTATCTCGTTCGTAAGTAGAGGAGCGTCTGTATATGACTTCACTGTCTGTTTGCTCCTAACCCACCTACCCAGACATGTACAGAGTGTCTTTGGATACTGCAGAGCACCCTATTCATAAACTCCCTGAAGCACACATGCATCCATTAAATCGCAGTTACAGCGGACGTTCCTGTGTCGTTGTGTAACCGGTTACCTCCCACGGCCCATAGGCAGGCTGTACTGTATGGCAAGATCCTATGGGGCCACCAAAGAAGACGAGGTGTCCGTGAACATCGGCTCTGTCGTCGAGGTTCTTCAGAAGTCTGCCGACGGTTGGTGGTTCGTCAGGTAGAGCAATCCTTATGCTGTCAAGCCTGTGGAGGGGAGCCATATATTCCAGCTCCAGAGCACTGAAAGCGCTTCTCCTTCTCTCCATGCCAACTGGATTATCGGCTTGGCATGTTGCTGGGCAGGCAGAAGCAGCAGTGAATTCTTGTAAATGTGACTTTCGTTTTTTTGTTCCACTGTTTCCTTACCGTACCATTCAAAAGACTGAGAATACAGGAAGTAAAGTAGCGGAAATGTTTGCCCTACGGTTTAGTGCAGCGGTAGCCAATCTCATCCAGAATGGGCCACTGTGTGTGTGGGTTTTTGCTGCAACTCCCTAATTAGATTACTAATTAGAGGGCTGATTCTCTGAAGAGTCCTCACACCTGGGTGTGAACAACTGACCTAAAGGTTATCCCAAACACCTGCATAGGCACCGGCCCTCTGCAGATAAGATTGCCCACCCCTGGTGTAGCCTTTAAGTCTTTAAATCAAAATGAGATGAATAATCTTTTTGAGGTTTTATTGCATGGACAGAGAAATAATAGTGGAGGAGGTGGGGGGTAGGGGGTAACCACCCCGCAGTCCATCGCAGTTGGGACCCACTGTAACTCTTCAGTTTATTTTCTAACTCTTGACTTTTGTCCCACAGACACAAAGGAAAGGCCGGCTATGTGCCCTCCATGTACCTCCGGCCTTACTGCAACCCCCACTTGCGCTTTCAGGCGATACAGAAGGACATGCGCAGCTCCACCCTATGTCTGGCACAGCTGCACCTCCAAGAGGCAGCGCCGGGTCTTACTCCACCCAAGGGGGACAGCCTCAGGCCCACTTTCAGGCCAAGGTCCCAGTCCATGGAACTTCTGTCCTCTAGCCCCATTCGACCAATCACAGAGGAATCGGCAACAAGCCAGGAAGGTGAAGGCAGGCCGAGCATGGCCAGCGAGGGCAGCGAGCTGAGCTTTAGCGATGACTCTGGTTCCCTCTGCAGCAGCTCCGTCAGTGCTAGCTGCTCTGACAGAGAGGAGCAGAGGCCAGGCTCCCAGGTGGCCGACACCCACGGTGACCTGGCCGACGGCCGAAACCCGCTCAGCTCCACCTCAGTTCCGAAGGTGCCTCCCCGCCCAAGAGTCCAGGAGATTTTATCCCGTTGTACAACTATAACTCGCAAGGCTGCACAGACCTACGTAACCAGCCAGTTAATGGAGCACGGAGAGAAAGAGATTTGCTAAAACAGAGGTGCAGGACGTTAATAAGCTTAGGCCTAAAGTATTATCGGTCTCAGTTATGATGTTTATAACTTTTTATTTATGAAATGCTAATTTTTAATGAAATAGTGCATTTTATACTGTAGTCCAAGTTTTTATTTTATAAAGACAGTAATTCATTTTAGGCCGATTTCTAGAAGATGATTAAATGTAGTATCACATGAAGTTTAGTTAGTATTTCAAATGATGTGTTAACATAAATGTCAGACAGATAACTGACTTCTGTAGTGCTCATTTCTCTTCATATGCTGTCATACGATTGTTTAATCTTTATTCAAATATTTCTTTATCATTTCTATTTTCCATACTGGAAAGCATTCTTGTGTTTTATATGCATCTTACTCCTCTGCTGTCACTTGATTCAGTTCACTGTGCCACAGTAATTTATTCTATGAAGCTATATATTTATATATATCCATCCATCCATCCATTTTCCAAACCGCTTATCCTACTGGGTCGCGGGGGGTCCGGAGCCTATCCCAGAAGCAATGGGCACGAGGCAGTATTTATATATAATACCTAATAAAATAATGTAATTTCAGTATTCTGGAGTTTTGTGGATTTCAGTCCCTCACTGTAGCAGCTCTCCTCAATGTACAAGCCTTTGGGTGGGGAAGGTTCACTGGGGCCAATTCCAGTTTGTCCTGTTGCGCAGTTACATTGTCATTTCATGTTTTTTACAGTGTTACTTTAGCTGTACCCTTCAGGCAACACCTTTCACAACAGGAAGAAAGTCCACTGGCTCCTGAGATGAAGATCAACTGTTATCCACTGCACCTCATGACATTTCCTTCCTGTCACAATAGTCAGTCTCCTTCTGGCTGTTTGGTGATTGACATACATGCTCCATAGACAACACACTGCATGTAATTGGAACCTTGACATGCTACCTACACGACATACTAAAGAACAGTGACTTCTTCCTTTCTCTATACTTTAAAGAAGGCAAAGACTGATGAGGAAGGGCATGTCTGTCTGTCTGTTGTGGAATGGGGTGGGGGACCGTAGGAGAATCCCGGCCTGTGGAAGGCAGCCTCCTGGGGGCAGTAAACGTCCACAAATCTGTTGCATTGTAATTAGTTTGCAGAGAACTGCAGCAGGGACCAGAAATTAGTGTCAGCGTGCATTTTTTGACCTGACCGCTAGTCCACCTCATATATCAATTCAATATCTCGTTCACTTTTTTAATTAATTAAGTTAATTAAGCGAGCTGGTGGTGAAATTTAATAAATACATAGAATGGTTCGGGTGCCACTGAGGAGAAGTTTGGGAACTGAAGTGATGTTCATCTAGCTATCCAAGTTGATATCAGCAACTCTTTGGGGAACAGAAGACTTTTTTACTAGTTTTATTGTGTTACTCGTAATTTTCATATGTTCTTATGTTAAATTATATTTTTTTGTTCTAAGAAAATGTGCACTTACTACCCAGAGCAGTGGGTTTTAATTGCTGCTGTGGTTGGTTGCCAAGTGAGGGAGCGGTTTTGTTTGTTTCATTTTTTGTTTCGTTTTGTTAGAATTTTTCTTTGCTTTGTTTTCCTTTCTTTTCTGTTCTGATTTAGATTACAGTTCAGGTTGCCAGTTGTTTCTCTGCTTGGATTATTCTGTTGTTTTGATTACGTTTACTTGTTTACTTACTGTTTTCATGCTCTGTGCTCGCACCACCGACTGGTTTAGATAGATAGATGATGCATTATCGTCATTCTAAGTACAATGAGATTTAGTTTGGAGCACACCAGCAGATGCACAGTGATTTACAATTAAATAGATACTTAGGCATGAATAGAATGGGAGAGTATGTACAGAGTATGTAACAGCTGGGACTGTCACGTTTTAGGTTGCTTTAAGGGTGATTGAGATCAGTGCTGAGAGTTCAGAAGTGCGATGGATGTGGGGTAAAAACTGTTCCTCAGCCGGGTTGTGCTTCATACACGTCTCTGTAGAGTCTACCAGACGGCAGAGGTGTAAAGAGTGTGTGTCCAGGGTGGGAAGGATCCTTGATTTATTTTTCCAGCCCTGTTGCTGCACCGGGTGCGATGGATGTCTTCCAGTGATGGAAGCTGGGTGCCAGTGATCCTCTGGGCTGTCTTGATGATGCGCTGCAGGGTCATCCTGTTCTCCGAGGTGCATCCAGAGTATTGTACCACACAGTGATGCAGTGTGTGATCACTGACTCTATGGTGCACCTGTAGAAGTTCACCAGGAGCTGCTGTGGAAGTTGTGCTTTCTTCAGGCTCCACAGGAAGTGGAGCCTTTGAATTCCTTTTTTGGCTATGGCTGTGTGGTACAAAAAATTTAAATCAACCTCTCTGACAACACTTAGAATAAAAGTCTGGACCTCTCAGTTTGGTGAGTAAAGGAAATCTTTTTTATTCTAGCAATTCAGCAAAGCGCTCCTGTCACACTCTGGCACTTGGTACCAAGTTACCCGGAGCACACAGAGCAACCAGTTGATAAACCATAACTCCCAATTCCCAATGAGGACTTCTAAGTCCTGATTGGTCACGAAACACCAACAAACCGAGTTCAAACGTATAACAAACACAATGCTCCTGCTCTATTGGTTCACCTTGGCAACAAAGTAAAATCCACCCATTTTGCTCAGTTTACCAGAACATGTTTCGACTGCTAGACTCCTGCTTGAGATATGAATATAGATATTGATTACATGACATTGAATCACTGTAAATACTTGGTTGTCCTTTGATTAATGATTAACGTATGGATGTATTGTCGTTGAATCACTGCAAATACATGGTTAACATATGATTAATATGATTAACATAATTACTTTTACATTTGCACTACCGCATAGCTTGCTATATATTGTCTGCCGCAACTATTTTATAAAGCTATAACTCGCTGTGCACCAGTAGGGGCAGCTTCGAATCTCTCCCTGCAGGTGGTTTCTCCCCCCCCTTTGTTCCGCTGTCTGCCTCTCCAAGGCCCGAGCTTTCCACAGGGTGTGCGGAACTTACTGCAGGCAGCTATCGCGAAGCGAGGTCACACAGTATTCAAAACAATCTCTTCTTGCCTAAGGCCTAAGACATAACAGACCCAATATGCCAACCTCCCTGGCCTACCAATGTCCATGTCTTTTTTGAGTTCAGGGCGAGGTTGTTGTCCTGGCTGCAGCGCTCTAGGTTCTGAACTTCTTCCCTGTAGGCTGACTCATTATTATTTGAGATGAGACCTATCACAGTTCTATCGTCTGCAAACTAATGATGTTAGAATCATGGATGGGTTTGCAGTCGTGTGTGAAGAGGGAGAAGGGGAAGGGGCTAAGCACACAGCCCTGAGGTGCTCCTGTGTTGAGAGTGATGGAGGTGGGA
Organism: Brienomyrus brachyistius; assembly: GCF_023856365.1. Classification (NCBI taxonomy): domain Eukaryota; kingdom Metazoa; phylum Chordata; class Actinopteri; order Osteoglossiformes; family Mormyridae; genus Brienomyrus; species Brienomyrus brachyistius. The sequence goes on along the minus strand of NC_064537.1, from coordinate 19,064,947 downwards.
GTGTGGTTACCCATGCGCACTGTCTGTGGTCTGTTGGTCAGAAAGTCCAAAACCCAGTTGCACAGGTGTGTGTTTAGTCCAAGGTTGTGCAGTTTGATGGCCAGCTTGATGGGGGGAGGGGGGGGGGGGGTGTTAAAGGCGGAGCTGTAGTCGATACACAGCATTGACACGTAGCTGTCCCTCTGCTCCAGGTGTGATAGGACAGTGTGGAGGGCCAATGTAATGGCATCCTCAGCTGACCTGTTTGACCAGTAGGCAAACTGGTGTTGGTCCAGGGAGGGAGAATGGCATCTACATGAGGAGCTCCGGACCGCTGCATCCGTGCGCACCACCATCTTGGTCATAGAATCACAGAATCATTACAGTCATATACATTAATTGCAGCCAAGCATTGTTAATGCTTATTAAACTTACTTACCCATTTCAAACTTGCAGGTCTCTTTCACTCATTTGCCAAGTGCAAACAAGCCGGCCGGGGAACAGCATTACCAGTACTGGAAAAGATTATCGAGTAAGAAAAAAACTCCTGAAATTTCAGTCCTTGGCCATAATAGGTGGACCCAGCAGACAGAGGAAAAAATGCTATTTTCCATATTTTTAATAGCACAATGGCACAGTAGGGGGCCTCATTTCTTACAATTTGTTTAATATCTGCTTTGTGTAACGCCCCCGTTCTCCCTGTGTTACTTCTCAGTTACTCAGTCTTCCTCCTACACTCCAAAAGCACCCAGTTGGGAGAACTAATTTGCTGTGAAGCCTGTGTGGAATCAGCGTGATTTACACTACTGATTATCATAGTGAACACAAGCTTTTGATTTTATGGTTTGCCTCTGAAAAATTAAACCACTGCACTTCATAATATCATTAATGTTTGGTTTCAATTTCAGTAGGTTGTAGTGGATTTTTTTTGTTGTTGCATCTATTAAACTTTATTTATTAAGACTTATTTTCCAAAGTTCTCGGGGTAATTGACATTATTACATGTGAGCTAATTAATTAATTATTCTAAAACAGCGTTTTAGGCCGGTGTGTATGCAGGTTTTTGGGATACCCTTTAGGTCAGCTGTTCAAACCCAGGTGTGAGGACTTTTTAGCCAATCAGTCCTCTAATTACAGACATAATTAGGGAGTTGCTATGAAAACCTGCATACACACCGGCCCTTTGCGGATAAGATTGGCTACCCCTGTTCTAAAACATGTACGTTGATGACTCACACTGTTTTTTACTATTTCAAGTTTATTTAAACTGGAGTAATTACACTGAACAACAATGTTTTCTCCAATAATCATTCAGGTTTTGAGATGAAAACATTGAAACCATTCACAGTGCTCATCACTAACCATGCCACAGGGAAAAATCCATATAAAGAAAGAAAGTGGATCCTTAAGGTCATATTGCAGTCAAGTTTGTGATATAGCAACAGCATATCTTCAACCACTTCCTTGTAGGTTTTTGCTCTGAAATTCCCAAGGAAGTTAGTGCACACCAACCAAAACGCAACCCAAGTTTTTATATCGTCACCTTGAAGCAGGTTGTCTAACATCCCATCTCCGAAGAGCTCTCAGATTTGAGGACCCACAAAAACTCCTTTTCAATGCAACCCCATTTCCAAAAATGTTGGGACAATGTGTAAAATGAAAATAAAACAGAATGAAATGATTTACAAATCATATAAACCCATATTTAATTGAAAATAGAACAAATACAACATATCAAATGTTGAGACTGAGTAGGATTGTTTCATGATAAATTTATGCTCAATTTGAATTTGATGCCAGCAAGACGTTTCAAAAAAGTTAGGATGGGGCAACAGAAGACTGGAAAAGCTGTGTGATGCTAAAACAAAACACCTGGATGAACGTCTCACAACTAATTAGGTTAATTGGCAACAGGTCAGTAAGACGACTGGGTATAAAAAGAGCCTCTCAGAGAGGCGGAGTCTCTGTGCGTTGAAGATGGGGAGAGGTTTACCACTGTGAAACAAGAAGAATAATCTTCCTTGGCGAAGTACTGTAAAGAATTTGGGCATTTCATCGTCCAACGTATAGAAAATCATTAAAAGAGTCAGAGAATCCAGAGAAATCTCTGCATGCTAAGGACAAGGGAAACAGACATGATTCTCTAGCGGAAATCACTGCACGGGCGAAAGTCCATTGTCTGTGAACACAGTTCATCGCTGTGAACACACAGTTCATTCACAGTTGACTGCTCTGGGCCCGAACTCATTTAAGATGGACTGTGGTAAAGTGGAAAGCTGTCCTGTGGTCTGACGAAACAAATTTTCAAATTCTTTTTGGAAATCACGGATGCCACATCCTCCGGGTTAAAGAGGAGAGGGCCCACCCGGCTTGTTATCAGCGGACGGTTCCAAAGCCAGCGTCCGTGACGGTAAGGGGGTGCATTAGAGCCCATGGCTAAAAAATTCCATTAGCATCGTAAACAAATTACATTTACATAATGAATGACATAACAAATACATCAGTAGTAGGATTTTCTTCTTTTTTGCATTATCTGAGATTTTTCTTTCACCCTTTCGATTAAAGTGACGCACAGTATGCAGTATGTTCCTTGGCACTACATATGTAACACCTACAGTAGACCCCAGTCTGGAATTCAAGGCTTGGAAGGATAACAGAAACAGACCATGAAAAGAACATAAAAAAAGCTGCCGTTGTTTTAGGGACGTCTGTGTGCTTTAAATGGCTTTTTTGGTTATGATTTTTGTTACATCAGTTTCATTTACAGGAAAGGAAAAACAGGATATTGAACAATATCATGGGTATGAACTGAATTCCTCATGTCAATATAAGTCTGCAGGTCCAGGAATCTTTCCGGAAGTCATGATAATTAACACAATGAGACTTTGAAATAAACATAGAGGTTGGGTTTCATCATTCAGTGAGTCAGTGATGTACGAGCTTCCTTTTGCTCTATTCCTTCCCAGTATAGTTAGGTCTGAAATGTTCATTTTGAAAGTAAATGTATTCAATTTATGGTGTGTGTGTGTGTGTGTGTGTGTGTGTGTGTGTGTGTGTGTGTGTGTGTATGTGTGTGTGTGTGTGTGTATGTATATATATATATATATATATATATATATGTAATTTACTTTATTAATTTATTATAAATTTATTTATTTAATTTTTATAAAACATTGACTTTTTTGTCGAAGTGTTTTTGTTTTGTGGAGATATTGGGCGTCTTTTTGGGTCAAAACATCACATTGAATAAATATGTTTGAAATGGTTGAAATTTATAGCTAGTTGTATATGATGGATATTAACGCAATAAAGAATCAGCTTGTAGTGAATCCTATAACTAGACTGCAGACTATTTTGTCTAGATGTCTAGGCCACATTGGCTGGTGTGATTTTTCACAATATCGATAAGTCAAAGTTAAAATCATAGGGATTTAATGATAATGATAGCAGTGATGATGATGATGATGATGATGATGATGATGATGATGAGGGCAGTTACGCTGGCGATGATGACCCTCCCCACTCCCTGGCACATATAAAAAAATAAGAATCAAGTTTTTACAAGTGAAGAGACATGAAGCTTGAAAGCCAGTAGAGTGTGGAACCTCAAGTACGACCAACCATAGGTACTGTTGTGGAGGGGTATTTGTAGACATGCTCTATATTCAAAAGTGAACTGAGTACAGGGTTAGGGTTAGTTCTTTTGTATTATACCCTGAAGAATGTATGAGCCACGATGTGTGGGCATTTATAACAGTCTAGTTAACACATGCCATTATAATAAATACATTATAACTTAAGGAAGGACTGATGATGATGACTGATGATTAACGTTATCCCCAATTGTTTATGAATGAAGAGAACTGAGGCTCCCAAGCCAGTTGACGGTGGGGCTATCATTGTCAGATTCCAGGAGTTACTACTAACCACAGTTATTGTACTCATCAACGTTGAGGCAGCTGGAATAATTAGCGGCCCAATCATTGTAGCTGATGGATCCCTATAGTTATTATTTATTGTGATTTGTGTTGAAGTAATTAGCCTGAGTAGCTTGTGAGCATTTGCATGGCCACACCATATGGCACAAACCTGTTCTGGTTGCTGTGGTTATAGTCACTCTACAGAGGAGGGACTTACCCACCAGTGTGTAGGTGGGGTTGATTACCTGGAAGCAGGAAGTTTTTACGGCTACATAAATTGCACAATCTAGATAAACCACATGTTTTCAGGCTGATTGGAGACTGGGAGAATATGCAAGTGAGCGCACATTGACTTTGGGGTGGGAAACAGGCCTATGACCCCATAGGGGAGATTCATGCGAGGCACAGTGCTGGTCACTAAGCCACCCTATTTTTAAAAAGACATTTATGTTACTTTAAATTTAAATTCTTCATTCTTTGAATAAATCAGAGAATGAGAATAAATAAGATTTTTTGAGACTCTCCAAAAGCCACTTTTGGAGAATCTACTTACCCAGGTTGGCTTTTGGAGACTGGAGGATGGTTTTGTTATGCTAGTGGGCTGCCATCCTTCATTCCACAATCACACGCACATGTTCATTCGCATGCCAAAGAAAATGACACATGTCAACCAGGCTGAACGGCGACATGTTTAATGTGCATGGCATTAAGATTTATCAGATACAAGCAGTAACAGCCAGTAGGGCCACTCAGGAAGTTTGTCTGACACCGATTTTCATTAGGGTTGTATAATTATTTCTGTAGTATCGCAATATTGTGTTTTTTTTTTTGTTCAAGGTATTTTGTTTTTGTATTGTGTACTTTTAAAATCTGTTTGCAGTACATTTACTTTGTTTGACAAAAGAACCTTTGAAACTCAAATGTGTACACTCTGGAGTTAATAGGTGAACCACACAATAGAGATGGCAGGTGGGAATCCTGCTTGGAGTCACGAGAGCAAAGAAGCCAATAGCCAGGAGGAATCAGTCCTACAAATATGCAACGAATGAATGGTACTTGGAGACAGGGACTCGGGAAATGGAGAGGGAGAGAAGGCCAAGGTGAGATGCGCGACACAAGAACAATGCTCATTTGCATGAAACAAGCAATACCTCACACTGAGGAATAGAGCAGACCAGCTTAAATGACAAAGGAACAGGCGTGGCTAGTTCAGCTAATTATGGTTGCACACGGACCATGACAGTTTGCACTATGCGTATAAACAAGGTGTAGTCTTTGCACCTTGTCTGTTTGGAACTATATGTGTGTCAGTTTCTGCGCTCTGCTCTTACTGCTGCATGCACCAGAATTTTCCCATAGAATCAACTAAATCAATCTTAATCTTAATCTTATTTGTCTAAGAATGCAGCTCAGCTTCTAATCTAAGCATTTGTCATCACATGACTAGACTAGCACATCTCTTTACTGACAAGTTAATGAGCTTGTTTTGTCTAACCACTGCAAATGATTTAATATATGCCAGCCTGTCTGGTATTCAATCAGCCCAAATACTCTCAGGTTACACCCCTCCTTGTCTCTCTTCATTGGCTATGTACTGGGACTTGCATCACGCTGACTTTCAAAGCCATTAATGGACAGACACTTACCTCCCTTAAGATGCTTCTCAAGACTTGCATCCCCTTTCACCTTCTTCATGCAGAAAATCAATGCTGCTTGGATTTCCCTCTCATCCAAGACGTTTCTTATGTGTGGTTCCCCAATGATGAAATGAGCTGCCAAGCCACATCTGGTCATAAGATACCTTCATGCAAGGCTCACCCGTTCCAGGAACACTTATTCTATTTTAAATCTCATAATGCTGCACTTTGTCTTTTGGTATGAATACCTGTCCAAATAAGTACTTGCTTTGTTTGAAAGATGTTGCATAGTGACCATGCGAACCCTTTTCCATGATTGAAAGTTCCTACATTGGGCACGCAAGCGTTGAAACTGAATCTTGGGTCAGTGGTAGAAATTGCATCATGTGAACAGTTAAGTACATGATCTAGTACCTCGTACCTGCCTCGTATATCTAGATCTTTGAGCTAGTATCGGAAAATTCATTGCAGAGTCTTAAAGCACTTATGTAAGTCGCTCTGGCTAAGGGCATCTGCCAAATGCTGTAAATGTAATGATGAACATTCATGTGATATGTTAGATTAACAAGTCCAATCCACAGCTACATAACTCCATATGTAGCAGGGCTTGATGCTCTGTGTTTCGTGACACACTTCTGCCTTATCATCCGTTATTTGTACCTCATATAGTAAACTTCATTCACCTCCCATATCAACGAGTCTTGGCCACCCAACGCTCTGTTGGCAGTTTGTAGTTTTTTACCCCTCATATCACTGACAGTAGGTATTCACTTTAGATCTTTATCCCTGCATATTTCTTCTGCATGCAATATGTCAGCTATAATTACTGAATGTTAGCTTATATCCAAGCCATATGATGTTTGTCGTTTTTACGAGAGAGTTAGCATTATTTGCTTCACTAAGCAAATTGTTCTCATATTTGACCTAATACAAATGACAATGGCAAAATAAGTGACATGGACTTTCAAATTTATAAAGCTGTTTTTGCTGCCCTCCACTGGTACTCTTGCAAACTGCTGCTGATTGCACTTTAAATTGTCTCACCATCCGTTTTCCATAGCTAATCATCTATACCAATGCCAGAGTGAGCCATTCCATGCTACACCTGTCTCATTGCGAATCACATGATAACTGGAGTGTATATAGCAGTACAAAGTGTAACAACCACTGAATATGAATATACTAGATGGTTTTGGTCACATATTGGTTAAACTGGACTGGCAATGCCTTTAAAAACAGATTAAATTTAAATTTAATGAATGAATAAGGAGTGCTTAATTATTAATTACATTTTTTTAGGATAAAGGAGGAGTGACACCATACTAAATTATTTCCATGGGTTATGTCATGCGCAGCTCGTCCGATCCTCGTGTGTGCCACGCCCCCTGATCATCCACGTGTGATCCCCCCCTCATTCCCAGCTCTTTCCTGTTATTTTCGGCTTGTCTTGTGTATTTAGTCCGCGTCTGAGTCCGTATTCCCCAGACTTGTCATTGATGTGAGTTTGTCGCCGTCTGCCCCATATCCTGTTTCCCCCAAATAAACCCCGATTCCTGAGATCCTGCCTACCTGCCTCGTTCTTCTCCGCTTCCTGCCTGCCCGTACACCCAGCGAACCTGACAGGTTATTGTCCAGTTGGTGTGCTGCCTTACGATGGGGTGTCGTTATGCCTATGCGTGGATCTGTTTTCATAACTTGGGTCATGGCCATTCCCATCATGCATCAGAAACTTAAGTACAGGCAAGCCCCTCTAATTGTATCTTATATTAGTGCTTCCCAACCTGGTCTTCGGTGAGCCCCAGACAGTCTGAATTATTACTGCCTCCCAACTCACTGCCAGACATGACCAACATGGACTGTCCTGGGGTCCCCAAGGACCGTGTTGGGGAAACACTGGCTTACATGACTGGTTTTAAGGAAACACTAAGGTAGAAATAAGAGATTAGGGAATTACCCTGAACTGTACCTTGTTGTCTTATCAATCAATTAGTTCTGTTCACTACCTACAATACCCTTAAATTAATAAAGCTCAACAAAGGCTCAGCTTATCACATGGATCAGTCTACTCGGTTATTCTGTTCTAATCATTAACATTTCACATCAGGAAACAAAGATATTACAGGCAAATTGTAATACAATAATGTGCAGGTTTACAAATGAGTCTCTGTGTAGGGATTTTATGAAATTAACATTTATCATTGTGTAGAATCCAGTATAAAATATATGATTTACAAAGCAGATATAATAACAAATAAACATAGCATCTGACAACTAAATTTAATGACTTACAACAATAAGCAGGTTAATAAATGCGTAAAGGCATCAAGATGAGAACCATAAAATATGTTGTCTGCAGGTCTAACTGAATGCAAATAGTTGAGATACTGAAGTGGTTATTCCTGTCTGCGGTTTTTTAAAATGAAAATACATGCCTGACAATCACTGATTCTTATCGGGTTTTATGCTGACATGAAGTGCTACACACCACATATAACACCAGGCAACAGGTAAAGCTATATAACAGTGTGAAATCCGAGACATCGTACCAAATAATGAATACAGAAAATGTCATGCAGCCACTTCGAATGCAGTTTTGTGTGGACTAATCAACGTTTAACCTCTAGGCATGTTTTCAGAACTGATTGCCATACTGCGGCTTTTTCTAGCAAACTGATAACCTACATGATAGTGTACCTACTGTTGGTGAGTAGCGTGCATCAGATTACTGCCCATCCATATGATCCAAGAAAAATAAGTGCATTTCGGGACCTGGGCTCCAGCTGAGAGCTTAGTATAATGGTTTGAAGAGTAAATAAGAAGAAGCCCACGGATTCCTTCATGCTTTGGGGATGGCAGCTTTCCTTTTACTGGTACTAAAAATGTAAAAGAAATGGTTAGAAACTGTTTTTTGTGCTTTATTTTTATGATTAAACACTTTTGCTTTTGTTATGGTATTTAATCGCATTGAATTAGACATTTTGACCAAACTCCAGATTTAATATGGTAAGTGTAAGTTTTCTTAAAATTCCTTTATTGATTAATTTTTTATTTTGTGACTGTAAAGCATTGTTTCCGGTCTGCAAATGTAATCAAAGTGGCTATAGATTTTTGCTACTTGAAACCCTCCAAGGCGGTGGCATGGTGGTGCAGTGTGTAGTATTGTTGCCCCAAACTGTGTTGGCCACGGTTAATGGCTCCATCGGTGGAGTTTGCATGTTCACCCCGTGTTGCTGTCAGGTTTCCTCAGGGTACTTTGGTTTCCAGTCCAAAAACAGACTGAGGTTAATTGAAGTTACCTAATTGTGGGAGGCGAGATCAGTCATATATATGTGTGTGTGTGTGTGTGTGTGTGTGTGTTTATATATACATCCATCCATCCATCCATTTTCCAAACCGCTTATCCTACTGGGTCGCGGGGGGTCCGGAGCCTATCCCAGAAGCAATGGGCACGAGGCAGGGAACAACCCAGGATGGGGGGCCAGCCCATCGCAGGGCACACTCACACACCATTCACTCACACATGCACTCCTATGGGCAATTTAGTAACTACAATTAGCCTCTGCATGTCTTTGGACTGTGGGGGGAAATCGGAGGAAACCCCATGACGACATGAGGAGAACATGCAAACTCCTACACACATACACATATATTAATATTACATTGTAGGGGCATTTGGTCCCCGCAATGTGATAAGAACTTATGTTGATGCTGTGGGCACTAACTTTTTTGTGCAATCAAAAAACTAAAAATGCCAAAAGTATTGTATTTTGTTTGGTTACTTATGCTTAAGGTTAGACCTGAATGGGGTTTAAGGTCGTCATTGTTGAGATTAGGGTTATTCCCATGGAAATCGGCCCCCAGTGAATGGCATGTGTTTGCCCTGCAATGGGTCGGTACCCAATACTGGGTTGCTCCCTACCTTATGCCCAAGTACCAAATTTTGCCTTACTGTCTAATATATTCCAGACCTTCACACGCTCATTTTTACAAGATAGCTTCACATTGGGGTCGTCATAATGTTTTGGCTCATCAATGTATAATCTCTGAAGAAGGGCTGAAGCCAGATGAAGACAAAGTGATAGATGTGCTGCAAATGCCACCAATAGAAGACAAGAAAGCCCTCATGATTTCATGGGTATGATTCACTACATTGCCAAGTTAAAGTGCCCCTCTCTGAAAGCTGCTACAGAGTGACCCACAGTGGCACTAGGAAAATGAACAGGTAAAGAGCTTTTAAAGTTCTTTGACATGCAAAAACCAGTAACACTCTACTGTAGATGCCAGCACAAAGGGTATTGGAGCAGTCAAGCCCCAAGTTGGGAAACCTGCGGCTTACAGATCAATTGATACTTTATTGATCCTCATGGAAAAATTTTCTATACTCCTCCCCCACCTTCATCTCTGCAGGTTAGAGCAAGCTGACCACAAAGGGCAGCCAAACCACAGTGGGTAACCTGACCTTCCTCAGGGAGCCACAGATGTGGCAAGGCTGGGCTTGAACCAGCAACCTTCTGATCACAGGTACAAAAACTTGACAGACACTGCCCCCAATTTTGCCTATTAATTGTCAACGCACGTATTCCAAAATAGAGATGGTACTAATTCCTATAGTCTGTGGATGTTAGTTTTATCAGTGATAATATGGCAAAGAATCACAGGTTGAGAATGGTCACAAAGCCCTTGAAAGTATTTTCAAAAAGACACTGCAGAGCACGATGGCAGAGTAGTCAGGTTTCTGAGAGTCCCACAACTCTGACAAATGCTGTATGGGCATCTACTACACCTGCAGACAGTGTATTTCGGTCACGATTGAGGTATGGCTCTCTCCTTCGGTATCTGAGTCTCTCATTCACCAACTCAGCCATTTACTTGCTGTCTAAGGTTTAATTTCCAGGAAATCAAATGCACAGTTACAGCATGCCCTTACATGCATCACTGGCTCTCACTGGCCATTAGCAGCATTCACATCATATTTCTGAATAATGAAAAGAATTAATCTTTTCAGGGAAGTGAGTGTATAGTTCCTGTAAAGGACTCGTTCCCCATGAATAGTCCGTGAATGTCACAGCATTACAGGAGAGCCGTAACTGCAACGACATGCAACCGTCCACAGCTTTTCGCCAAAACGGATGTACGAAGCGAAATAAGTCAACAGGCACCGCAAAGCTTGTGTGCATAAGATGTTTTAAATCAACCCAGACGAAGGCCAAGTCGGGATGTGTCACCAAGTTCAAAGTGTTATCTGAAGAATTTAAAGGGCGACAGGTTAGCGAATGTGATACAAAATCTGGCCTGTCCCTCAAGTGTAAGGCAAACAAGTGCAGTTTTGCGACAAGTTAACTTTTTTTACTATTTGAGTTTAAAAAGCAAAATTAAGGGCAATGATAGCATAACTGTTTAAAGGGCCGTTTACCCCAAAACTGAAAAAATATATTTTAGAGGAGGTGGTGGCTTATTGGTTAGGGAAGCAGACTTATAATTGAAAGATTGCTGGTTTGAATCCCCAACCAGCAAGGCACCACTGAGGTACCCTGAGCAAGGTATCGCCCCCAAGCACTGCTCCCCGGGCGCTGAATTAGCTGCCCCCAGCTGTGTCATATTGTCACAAATGGGTTAAATGCAGAGGACACATTTCGTAGTTGTGGTGTGTCAACAATGACCACTGATCTCTTTTACAACTATAGGTAAGATGCCATCAGGGCCCTGCGATTTATTTATTTTGAGGCTTTGTACCACATCAGCCTCAGTTATACATATATTGGTCATAGACGATGCTGTATTTGCACTAAATGGTGGCAAGTTACTTCTGTTCTCTATTGTGAACACCCATGTAAAATAATCATTAAACATTTATTATATCAATTTCATTTTCAATTATAAGGTCCTTACTATCCTGTAAATTAGTGATTTCAGCTTTTGGAGCTCTTTTGGTGGTTTAAAATATTGGAAGAAACATTTAATGTCATCCTTAGCCTCCAATGCAGTCTTGCAATATTCCTCTAAGTGAGTCAAATGTTATTTTATAAATCAATCTGTACACATAGATACTCATGCTTTATTTTGAAATCGTTAGTTAATTTATATTTGTGGAAGAGAGTCCTTTTCCTCCTGACTTTATTCTTAACTTCATTAGTAAACCACCTTGGTTATAGTTTCCTAGATTTAGTTTTGCTGGAAACAGGTATGAAGTCCTCTTGCACTTGCAACAATGAGCTTTTAAAAAATTCCCATACCTCTTCAACCGTTTTGCTATTTAACTCCATCCAGTTTACAGTTTCTAGTTTCAGTCTCATAGTTTCAGTTTTCCTGATGTCTGATTGAAGGTATCTCTTTGCCTTTCGACTAGTGCTCTCTCCCTCAGGAAAGCGAAATGTGTTGAAAAGTGGTGCATTTCTCGAGACTTTGGACGCTCACTAGAGTCACCTGCTGGTCAAAAGAGCTTAGTGCAAGAAATGATGCAAAATGTAAGCCAGTGCAAGTCAGTAATGACAAGTTAATAAATGTCTGGTATTTACAATCCTAAATGTGTTTAGTTTTTGTTCAGTTTTGTTTTGAGTTACAGAATCAAGGATACAACAAGGTAACAAGGATGATGGGGCACTTGGTGGTGAGGTGGAGAGCGAGGAGTTGCTCTGAGTCACTGCTGCCTAGTTATCCCACATTATTCACAGGCTATTCGTCACTGAGAAGCCTACTCTGTGTTCTCTGGGCTCATCTGAGTCTTTTCCTTGCCAGGAGAATGTCGTCCTCCACCAGTGTGCCTGAGTCTGCCAGCTGTGCCTGCTGAAGGGCAGCGATATCCATATTCACTCTCTTGAGTTTGTCATTTATTATTGCTGTTTATCTGTTGTTGCTGATGTTTTGAAGGTTTTCAGAAAGGCTGGTCATCATTGTCCAGGCATTCCAGCTTCCCAGTTTTAGAGCTGGTCTATTACTTTCAGTTCTTTTGTTACCTGGTGCGATAATTACAGTATGCTGTTTTGATAATTATTAATCTCTGAGCACTAAATGAAGATAGCAAATTTGGTGGGACAGCACCTTACTTACTGAAGGCTCCCGACTTATTGTGGGTGATTGCTGTCCAGTGAGATCCCAGAATCTCTCCCACCGTCGGAAACAATCCTGCCACTCTGCTGTTTGCCAATCAGGCAGTAGCTTATAATAGATAGCAATAAGATAATCATTCTGCCTTTACTAATAGTGTGTCAGTTGACCTAGTGGGACTAGGCAGATGTACTACGATGTGACACATATAGAAAGTTCATGATTTGTGTTGAGAAACAAAAGGTTGTTGCACATTGCTGGGACTAAGATGACCCAATTTTTAATAAATACTTTCAGCCACCTTTGAAAAAGCAGGGAGTAAAAGAGGATACAGAAAAACCTTAAAGCAAGCACATACAAACAGGGGTCACAGCTTTTATGCCTAGTCCAGCACTGCAACAGATCCACAGATCTTGCCCACTTAAAAACTGCTGGACCTCAAGTGTGGCATCAGTAGTATAAAGCGACCAAATAATCCATGTCAAGGAGGATACTTTGAGCTAGAACAGGATTTGTAAAGTACTATTTTAATTAAAAGTACCTGGATTTCACTAGATCAAAACAGGTTTGGCCCAGTCTCGCCTAGACATTGTGTCTGCGTCTCTCTCTCCCTCCCTGTCGCAGAGCGTAAGGTATGAGAAGCATGACTCTGGGTTACCTGAGGTTGCCGATCCCGTTTTGTAGCTGTGTGCATTCTGGCTAAACAGGAGCAAACTGTATTGCATGCATGTGTCCAGCAATAGACGGGCATCCAGTCCAGGGTCTCCCCTGCTCTTTGCCCTGCTCTTCCTGGCTTGGGATTCCAAGCTGACCACAACCCTGTATTGGATCAGCAATTAGGATGGATGGAGAAAGGATGGATGTATAGTACACGTAGGTAGCAGGAGCAGTGGGTATAATAAATGTGAAATAACTGGGAGAAAAAAGATAGAGACCCAACAGCTACGCTCTAGCTCTGGTGTCTGACTCCAAAGCTGCAGTGGTTTCTTGGTGCTCCTGTCTGTGCTAACTTTGTGCGTCAAAACATGTTTGTTTCAGCTTTTTACAGAATTGCCTTTACTCACACCGAACTGAGCATTAATGAATCAAGTCCACGTAAATTATCTCCAGTTTTTATTTATGAAGTAGTGAATTTAATGTGCAAGTTTCCACCGAATGAGACCAAGAACAATGACCAAACACAGCAATCAGGCACAGAGGACGGGCGGGTCCAGTGGTTCACTGGAGACGCGAAGGCATCGGTGCTTCTCTCCCTGAAATTTGCCTCTCGAATGTCTGCTCTTTCCAACAATATGAATGAACTTTCGCTTCTCATCTGAACTAATAAGACGTATTTCAGCTTTTTGCTTTCCCGAAACGTAGCTTAATTCATCTATTCCGGAAAACGTTGTTCAGATGTGTGGTTACCAGCCATTCAGAGCAGATCGGAAGAATGCTCTGTGTGGTAAATCACTCAGCGGCGGCGTGTGCATGTTTACAAACAACAACTGATGCATTGACACATCCGCAGTTTCTACACACTTCATCCATGGATTTAGAGGCACTTTTGGCAAACAAATTCCCCAGCACTGTGCATTATGGGGGATTTAATCATCGCCGTATGAAACATGACCTGCAAAAATAGCACCAACTGATAAGCTGCCCTACACCTCTGGACAGAACTCTGGAGCACTTCAACACCTACATTAAATGTGCGTTCCACCACTTTCCCTATGCTCCCCTTGGCAACTCCGACCATGCCCTGATTACGCTCGTGTCCACCCATAAAAGAAAACTGGAACAGTATAAACTTAGAAAGACCATTTGTAGACAGTAAACCCCTGCAGCTGTTTTCAGTTATGTGTTTTTCACTATTCTAACTACCTTCTTTGCAGTACAGTATCGGTGTTTGTTATTATTCAAGGTACAGTATGCAATGCCTCTTGCTTCCTCCCTAATGTGGTCTAACGAGCCACACCTGTTACGCTTTTGCCTTACCTCTCATTAATGGTGTGCGATACTACAAGATTTGGTATCGATGCGATACCAAGTAAATACAGGGCCAGTATCGCCGATACCGATACTTTTCAATAATTAAGGTGGATGCATCACCAAATGGCTAAAGCTGAATTAATATTCATTACCTTTAAGTGTTTTTGTGATTTTTTTTAATTAGTTAAAACCTAGAACAGAATTTTGGCAAAGATTGTAAGTAAATAAATATTCTATTATAAGACACAATATCACAAAATGTCTTTTTTTTAAATAAAATGTACAAAATTGGAGGCTCAGCTTTGAAAAAAATAAAATAGTGAAAACAAGCTCAAAGAAATGTGTGCAAGTGAGCCTGTTTGCTTGCCTGGTGCCGCCGAGTCACGTGACGGTACAACATCAAAACACAAGACAGAGGAGGAGCAAAGCCTGCTCCGCGCTGTGGCAGCCGGGGCCGGCAACTGAGAGCAGCAGCACATCCACGAGAGAAATTAAAGTATTGATCTCATTAAACTGGTATTGATCAATATCAATACCAACATTATTATCGATATTATCGATCCACCCACCACTACCTCATTCTTGCCGAATTCACTCCAGCTGCCTCTCATTTTGCTCCCTTGTTAGTCTTTGTGTAAAAGTGCTTCCCACGTTTGGCAATAACGTCAATCCTGTCTGTGGCCTGTCCTGCTAGCTGTCTTCTGTATTCTCAGTTTTGATCTGCTGTGATCTTGGTCCTTTCTGATAGGTCTTAAGTTTAAATAAACCTTGTTTGTTTGTTCCATCTTCTTCTCCTGTGTCCTTTGTCCCGCAGTGTGTGACATGATAAACATTTTGTCATCAACATCAAAGAATAGCTATTGTGATATTTCTGAACATCAACCAGTGTTTAGTATTAGGTAAGTAACAATTTCCAACCACATTGCCACAGTGTCTTGATCAGAGCAAAACTGACCTAATAGTGAATGTCACAAATAGTCACATTATGGGGATTATTGTAGAACGGCCTCTAAATTCATCCCAAACTGCTTCAGATTTTAACAATATTTTACCTACATGAGGTAGAACATAGTCAGACTTGTGGAGGCAGGTTCTGATCAAGTGGAATTTTCATCATAGTTTTGTGGACCATGTCGGGTTTTGTAAATAAGAGTAGCACTTCTCTTGCGTTTTCATCTTGACTCTTGGTAGTTGCGCGATAGTGCCATCTGGTGGTACATGGTAAAAGACAACCAGAAACCAAATTTAAAGAGAGAAGTTAACCTGAACAACTTTGATTTGGGTGGAAATTTTCTTAAAAAAAACGTGGAACTATGACGTACCAATGTGACTTACAGCATTCATTATAAATAACTGGTTTTAATGTAATAAGCTCATCCCAGAAGCACTGGATGGAAAGCAATGACCACCCAGGAGTGGACCCCAGACAACTTAAAATCACAAAGAGGTTTCAAGCCAATTTTCAGACCATGAACAAGTCACACTTAAAAGAATCACCTCCTGAGATCAATAAAATACCTGGCTTGGTACTTTTTGTAAAAACAATTTGTATTGTTTCATACTTACAAATAAACTACTATACTGCGTCCGAGTTTGGACCTATTATTTTTTGATACTGTTCTTTCAGTGCTTTTGCATAGTTTTAGTTTCTTTATGATGTTTACCTTTGCTGTGGTTTATGCAGAAGGACTTCAAAGGAATACAAAGTTCCTACAAAACAGTCGTTTATTCTGTGACCAAGTACAAAAATGCAAACCTTCGTCGGTAATCCTTGCAGATATACACACAAAGCCACGCTGACTACTTCCATCAGTCACGGCATGCTCTGCATCCGAGCAAATGCACTCTAGATGCTCACCTGCCAGGGTTCACTAGGGCCATCTATGTTTTTACTGTTTTGGGAGAAAATTGTTCAAATTCTCTCTCAAACTTGCTTGTTCTATCAAATCCCATGGACACCCTGCACCCCCCAAAACTGATACCTGATGCTGCTAGTGATATCACATAAGTTATGACATGGCAACAAGGAAGCCAGCCGTAGGACCTAATCATGAAGTCAGGGCCTGGAACTAGTTGTTTGACTTGAAACAGTGGGCCCTCAAAATTGGCAACCGTTTCAAACAAGCATGGATTCTGCTACAGTAAAGGCTGCCCACAATGTTTTCACAGAACTACCTTCACTTTAAATGCTGAGGAAGCAAGTGTGTTTCTGTGTATGTGTGTTTAACAATGTTGCATTTAGACAGTTGACAAATTTGATAACAGGCCAGTTATTGGATTAATGTGGTGAAGGCAGACTAATTTGTATATCACTGATGGCTGTGATGGGGGGTGCACACCCCTTCCTAGTTCCATCTTGACCACAGGTTCCATCCGAACACCCCCGCTCTCACAGTTCCTCATGTCTGGACCTTTCTGCATCCTCCTGCGCTTTCAGCTTCAGTTCATCCGCGATGATCTTGCCGTCCCGGTTACGGTCCTGATTATGGAACATGTCCCTGATGACCTCGTCAGGGTCCTGACCAGGCCGGAGGCGACCTTTACCCTCTGCCACCAGGTCCTTAATGAATGCTGAGAACTAGTATGAAAGACAGGATGGATTCCCATTGACATGGCCAAAATGCATACCTTTAAAAAATAACCATGGTGTAAATGGCACGTTTGGTCAAAGGAAAGTGTTCCTCACAATACCTCACTGTCTGCAGGGATTCAACATAATCAGCTGCTCTCAGGATTTCCTGGCTTGTGGTGTCTGACTGCATATGGATCCCATAAGGAGCAGAGTCTCCACCCACTCTGATACTCAATCCTATCCTGGTACAATCCTATCCTGGTCCAGTGTTCAAATGGCAGCAACCCTAACTGGTTAGACTGTTGGTTTATGAGGCTACGAACCTCTTCCAGGGGCACCACGTCGTCTTTGTTCACGTCCAAAGCCTGGAAGAGGTCTGCTGGGCTTTCCACGAGCCACACGAACAGGAAGCCCGGTGGCACACCCTTCTGGAGAGTCAACAGTTCCACCTCAAAGTGCAGCACTGCGCTGCCCGGGACGATACCCGCTGCCAAGACACCAGAGGAAAAAGGCGGATCACCTGGAATTGTGACTAATTAACTGAAGGTGAAATACATTCTATTATCTGATTTCTCCTCTTAAATCACGTGACATCCTGTGATTTTTGGCCTAAATCTGTTTCTTGGACGCACAACCATAGAAAGAGGGTATGTGCTACAGTCAGACATACATGCTTTCTGAAAATTTAGGTTAAACAGCCTTACCCCAGTCTTAAAGCCACACAATATATAACCACAGCAAGCAGATAAAAGCTAGCTAGATGTTTGCTGAAGCGTGCATGATTTACCTCCTTTCTCTCCATGGCCCAGGTGGGGCGGCACAATAACCACCCTCTTCTCACCCACACACATCCCCCGTAACCCCTGATCCAGGCCATCGATCACCTTGTTGGCCCCCAGGAGGGTTTCCTGTGGTTTTTCGTAGTCCCTTCTGGGTAGAAATCAGGGTCAGACATTCGAGGGCAGGCATTCCATTCAAAATGAAGGGGTTTCTACTCCCTGATCAGCAGTCAGTTGGGCAGTCACATTGTTTAAATTCGCTCTACTCCAGTGTGTGCTTGGGCATTGACTCTGTACGCCTTGCCTGAAATGTCTCCTATGTGGCATTTGAGAAGGAATTCTTCAGAGACCGTATTGCCCAGTAGCGGGAATGTAGCCAGTACCATGACCTAATGTAGCCGACGCTGTGCGTGGGTGGGGTGCTCACGAAGAGAAGAGAAGCATGCCATCCAGCAGGGAGCAGTTGTAGTGGTACTGGATCAAGTCATCGGAGTCACTGGTCAGGTTGCACTCTACAGGCTTGTGAGTGACCTGGATCTCTACTGTATCCTTGGGGTTGTGGAAATCAATGACATGGATGTCAAAGACCAACGTTGCGTGTCTGGGGATGTCCTCACCTGATGTTTGGGTGGACACAGGGACAAAGTCAGCCGCGTAGGCATTATGTAGCAGTGTTTCAGGAGATTTCTGTACCAAGTCATGGAAGACTGTAGATCGTCTAGCACTGGAAACCAGTCACCTAACATATAAACAGTATGTGTTGTTAAGTTCATCGAACTTCACCAATGACATACAGCACAATAAAGGTGTTTGTATAGATGGAAACACACCAATCATATGAAACACTTCTGCAAGCTATTCAAAGTGTGTGTGATTGGGGCCACGGACTGACCAGCTCCGTTCTCCCCATAGGCCAGGTGTGGAGGTATGGTGACACGCCTCATCTCTCCTACACACACTCCTAGAAGGGCCTTTTCCATGCCTGGGATCACATAGCCCAAGCCGATGTAGGTATTGTACGTACTGTTCCTCAGGTAACTGTGGCAAATGCAGAAAGGATTTAGTTGATCAAACCAATCATATTGATACAGCAACCCTGCAGTAATAGGTAGAAAGATTTTCATGTATTTTTGGCCCACACCATGTGTTCTATGAGGTTTTAGTGAGGCACAGTCATAGGTCAAGTGGAAACACTCCCCTCCCCCCACCATCTTACCTCGCGTCGAACACTGTGCCATCCAGGAAAGTCCCATTGTAGTGGTAGCGCATGAAGTCCCCAGCTACGGACCTCCGTGTGCAGGGGTCTGGTATCACCTGGCTGTCCACGATGATGTCATCCTTGGGGTTGTGCATATCCACCAGCAGTACATCGAATGTCAGACTGGCATGGGGAGGGATCACGGTGCCTGAAGTGGGGAAACAGTCACGTGGCAATTTCTTGACCACTGCTACAAGTGAGATTAAAAATATCAAGCAAAATGTAAGAATAAGTAGAAATGTACCATGCATGAGGATTACAGACACATGTGTCTGACATGATGGTCACCTACATCAACCACAGTTGGGTAATTCAGGTCCACAGAAAAAAATTCCAGACTGGGATTTTGTTTCAACCAACCAGTTGAATACTCTGACTGTGACTCTTTACGCTCAACTGATTGATTGAAACAGTCCAGTCTGGACTTTTGCTCTCTGGACCTGAATTACCCAACTGTGATATCAAGTACGTGTGTATTTGCGGACTTCTTGTATTTCTATCATTTTTCAGCATTTACATACTTTTATAAATGTTTAATTTATCTGAACTCTACGATGAAGCATTTAAAGGTCCTGCCTGTGGAAGATGCTTTAGTTACCATATCCAGTATCTCCATAAGCCAGGAACGGAGGAATGATGATGTTCCTTTTCTCGCCCACACACATGCCCAGAAGCCCCTCCTCCATGCCTTGGATCAGCCATGTCTTCCCAACATAGGTGTTGTAGGTCTGCTTCCTGTTATAGCTGCAGTAGGCACCCAAAAGTCAGACAACCAGTTAACCTCCATCCCCACCCACCCCTCCCCTCCCCTCCGCTAGGCAGGATTCCAAGATTAAAAAGGTCACCTTGAGTCAAAGGGCGTGCCATCCAGCAGAGTCCCATTGTAGTGATAGCGGACGAAGTCGGAGCTCTGCACAGTGCGGTTGCAGTGTTCGGGTTTGTAGAGAACATGCGTTTGCACCTTGTCCTTAGTGTTCCAGATATCCAGCAGGAGCACATCAAACACAAGAGTTGTGTCCGGAGGAACCACTTTGCCTAGGGAAGATTGGCATTGCCACCAGCAAACGATGCCACTTTGAGATTCCACTGAAGCAAATGCTGCTTCCCTATTCGCTAGCTGGCCATGAAAGGCTCCATGAATCAGTTATTCGCTATTTATATTGAACAAACTACTAATTCAAAAAGAGCAAGATATCCTGCCTACCCTGCTGCCTGTAATACTCCTACTATCGGTGACATCCTGCTTGCCCTCGTGCCTGTGATTTACACCTGGGCTTAAACAGGGGCGTTTATATCAAGACTTCGTTAATCTGACTTCCTCTGCCAACCCCCGGAGGACGGGCTCCCCCGGTGAGTCTGGATCTTCCCAGGCTTTCTTCCTCTAAAAGAGTTTCTCTTGCCACTGTTGCCTCTGGCTTGCTCACCCCCCCCTTGCTTCTTGCTGTAATAATGTAAAGTGCTTTGATAAAATGTAAAACTATGAAAATATACCAACAGAACTGAATTGAAACTGGAAAATCACACAGGGACCCTATATAAGCGTGCCACCGCTGACGCCCCAAAGTTTCCCGAATATCACGTGACTTTACAGTACAGCACCAAATGCTAAGAAACATGATGTTTGGTACCTGCTCCCTGGCTGCCGTACGCCAGGTGTGGAGGCACGGTGATCCTTCTGCGCTCATTGATGCACATGCCCTGGATTCCACGGTCCATGCCGGCGATTAGCCGACCCAGGCCGATCTGGCCACTGAAAGGGCTGCCCCGGTCATAGCTGACATGGCACGTGACAGGGTATGGTCAGACGATGACGTGTTACTACAGAGTGCTATAGTGCGATATTTTAAACTTACACTAGATCCATAAGGAGAAAAATCAATCAACCATAAAATGTCAAGACAAAATATAAGTACATGGCATCAGGGCTAAAATAATCAGAGCTGGGCATACAATTCTCCGGGCTATAGACCCGACAACTTCCATTTGGCGCCCAAAAGTTAGTAATCTGTAGAAATTCATTGTATTGTTAAGTTTATTAAAGCATGCCACATACTACTGTTTTTGGCAAATCATGGAAGCAATTTATAAGCACTGAAGTGGTGGCGAAGAAAGGAACAGCTCAGCAGCCACAAAACCCTTTTAAGAGAGGAGATCTTATGGATAAACAAGGTAAAGCACCAATTGAAAAAGAGGGTGGTGGCATGGAGGTGCTTTTTGCAATCTGAAGTCCAAGACGTTCATGCGATATGACGAATTTATTAAAATAAGAAACATGCATTTCTTGCTTTGGTAGGTTACTGGGAACACAAAAGAGTTTAATTTTGTGCTGAAGACAAGAGTGTTGGAGAGTTTGATATTGACATGCTTTTAAATGCTTTTCAGAACAAGAAAGCAATCCTGTCTTTATTATTATTAGATACTACAATTTGTTTTGTTCAACGTCAATAAAAATGTCAAGGGCCATTAACAACCTAAAGTGGATGAAGATCTTTGTAGGCTACAGAAAGGTACTCGCTATAGGTATACAGATAATACACACACTATGGGCAATTCGGTAACGCCAAGCAGTATCACTGTGTTTTTGGACTGTGGGGGGAAACAGGGGTGCCTGGAGGAAACCGCAGGCCGACAGGGGGAGGACATGGTGGAGACTCTAACCGGGGTCCCAGAGGCAGGAGGCCACCACGCTAAGCGCAGCACCGCCGTACCACTCCGAAGCAGAGCTTCAATAATTAAATTTGAAATTAGTGCTGCAACGATTACATAGTTAAAAACCCAGGCCAAACTATTTTCCTACCTTAACGCATCTTCTTGGTTATAAACCCGACATATTTAAAATACAATAACGACAATAATGTAATAAGCGGCTTCCAAGCTAAGCTGAAAATAAGCTGAAAAACTCCTTATCATGCAAGGAGTTATCTTCAGCATTTAAGTCGATGCGTTCTCGGCGGGAGGAAAAAAAACTGTTATGGGAAACAAACTAATACTTTTATGGAAACCATTTGAATCTCTACTGAAAATACAAGCATATTAGACACCTTGTTGCGGCCGCGAAGACAGTTAATAAAGCAGCATAAAGCATCTATGCCGGTGATGTTAAGCGACTTGACACGTCCACAGAAATTCAGTGCACGAAACTGCGAAAGGCGGCGCATCTAGCAAAGGTCCAGAAACTACGTGTCAACCATTCTTTAATTCAAAAGAAGCATGCACAAGTTACCCGCTGCCAAGTGTAAAAGCAGTCTCCTTAGTTTGTGTAACTAGGTTATTTTAAACTTTACCTCGAATCAAACTGCTTGCCGTCCGTGAACGTGCCGTTGTAATGATAGCGAACGTGATCTCCATTTTCTACTTCTCTAGCGCAAGTTTTGGGAACAGAATAGCGATCAACAGTCACGTCCTCCAAAGGGCTGGGATTACACCGCACATACAGTGCTGTTAGGTAAAATATCCAAACAATCGCAGTCATTTTCAATACTTTTGCACTTTCCGCAGCTCTGGAATAACGCGTCTACACTTAAGATGTAAATTGGCTGCGTCGCCACCGCAGCCTTCCCCACTATTTCTAAGCTGGAGAGAAGTGTGCTGGCCCTGCCCAACTCAAGCAAGGAGGGGTTACCTCCCCTAGAACCCTCCTCCCTGTAAAAACATCTTTAAAGTCGGGGTTAGGGAGCAGCACCAAGGCCAATGTTGACAGACACTGTCATCAAAATTATTATTATTATTATTATTATTACCGCTTTTATAGAAATGCACAGCTTTTTAACAGTCTTGCCACATATACGTAGGTTGACGATCCCTGCTCAAGCCGTCAAGGGGAGGTGGATAAGCGGTTCATGAAACGTAGTTCCTAAGATTTTAAGATGGATCTCTTTCTCTTGCGAATATTGAATACAATTTACGAAGTACTGGCCTGCATCGTTAAAGAGGAAACTACTTTGCACGTCGTTTTTGCCTGATTTTGTTTTATTTTTTATTACGGTGTGGTATTTTAAACTGAATTATTATTCTGAGGCAGTTTAATTCATTCATGGGGATTTCCCCCTCACCACCACCAGAATGGGGATAATATATACATCTAGGTGGCTTTAATAGCTCCTTAGATATTGTTATAACACATAATCTAAGAGCAACAGAAAAATAACTGGTAATCCTTCCCGGGTGTGTTTGAGGTAGACTCGTTACACTTTGGGTAGGCTAATGAGTAATACTTCAAGAAGGAGCTGAATGTTTTATGCTGGAAGAGAAACTTCTTAATTGAGCTGTGTAATAAAAATTAAGGTGAATCCTGACCTCTGTTGTGTATAGAGAAGAGTTTATGGGTGTGATAAGTAATTTCAGTATATCCAGCACAAATTGTGATTGTGTAAACTGTGTAAACTTGCTAACACATATAGAGTTCCCTGTTACCTGGATTGCAGTCAATCACTTGTGAAACACGAAGGCTCTGCTGGGTGGCAGCAGGGGGGGGGGGGGGACCAGCACCATGCAGGCTGTGGTATCTTCACCGTCAGCCTCGGGAATAGTAAATAGGGCATGACTGCCCCAAACATGGGGGTGGGACGGTTTTTTTTTACAGGCCATAATGTCCATGGTAGGAAAAAGGACAAGGAGGAAGGGGAGGGGATCTGGGTGTGCATGTGTGTGCTTTTCTGCAGGTGATTGGTCGGGGATCACAGCCCTGATGGGACTGACAGACTGACCCCTCCTGCCTGCCTGCCTGCCTGCCTGCCTGCAAGGGCACTACTACAGGATGACTGCTCCGAATGGACTGTCACCATGTGACAGATCCATTGTTACATAAGATTCCCCATGATCATCGAAAATTAGGTTTGCACAATTATCTATTTATTGCCATCTACCGCAATCTTGCATTTTCTCACACTTCTGCTGCTATAATACAGCATCTGTCATAATACCGTATTCATTCAAACTGGTACTGTTACTGCTGTTGTGAACTGCAGTGTATGTTGTCTTGTCCTGTGATTTTGTATTGTTGCTCTTATATTTGTCTTGCTCGCTCTCTCTCTCTCCGCTCTGCATGCACTCCTTAGAGTTCTGTCCTGCCTGCACTTGTGTCGTCTTGTGTTGTTTCTGCTTTTGTTCTCTGTGCTGCATCGTGGTCCTAGAGGAGCAGTGTTTTGTTTACGCCGTATGTATGGCTGAAATGACAGTAAGCCTACGTGACTTGACTTAATCTCAGCCCTTCAGGGGCATTGGTCTGCATCTTCTCTCCTGAGTGCCCAATGCCTGATTTCCTCTAGTATTCATGGTGGGGGAGTGAGTGCTAAGATCTCGGGAAAGGCCAAGACCAAGAAGAAAAAGTTGGTTTACAGGAGTAAATTTGGAACATCCTGAAATGAAGTATTTTGGAATAATGTGACAGACAAAAGTAACCTGTGATCCTCGCTGGCAGACACACTCTAAACCACGAGTCTCTGTTTAATTATCTCTGGTTGATTCATTTATGCTGGCGACTGCATGATAGTGCAGTGGTTTGCAATTTTGCCTCTCACCTCTGGCGCTGGGCTTTGGGTCTCTGCCTCAGCTCTGCATATGAGGTGTTTGCATACTTTCTCTGTCTTCGCATGGGGTCTCCTCTGTGCAGGGGTTGGTTACTGAACAGGCTTGCCTAGGCTGCAGGCTAGGGGCCCAGAGTGATCGGGGGGCCCTATTGGCCATCTAGTTAATAATTTTATATTTAATAATATTTCTAGTTAAAAATGCTATTTTAGCATGATCCTTTATTGGTTGCTTATTTGTTTGTGAATTGGATATTGATTAAAATGTCAAGACCGATTCTGAATGTATCTCTTTTTTGGCCCTGCTTTTCATACTGTTTTGCATTTTCTTGCATGCATATGCATAGTCTGTTTCTTATGTATAATGGATTTTACTAACCAGATTAATTTCTGCCAAGAAAGTGTGGAGGAAAGTATTTTCATAGTAAGAAGTTGTTTTATATGCTTTTGTAATTTGCTCTCTTTGTAAAGTTATCTATGGTCTATGCCATGTATGATAGGTGTGTCTTGAGTGCACATTGTCGATGCAGTTGATACGCACGGGATCAGAGTGTAATGTTTTAGGGTTACTGCTATTGAGATGCGTTTATTGAATGAGGTCTCTGCTGCACTCGTTCTGGTTGCCGCATATGACTGATGTGAAGTTGCTGGTTTGTTGTTGTTCTGATGTGATTGCTCTCGTTTGATACAGAATTACATTCCCTTTGACTTTGTAGGAATTATTTTATAGTAAGTAATATTTTATAGTTTCATGGTTAATTATTGTATCGTTTTGGGTAGTGGAGGCAGACAAGGGCGTACGGAAAGTGTAGCTTTGGGGTTCCTGAATTTGTTAATCCACTTTTGCCTCTAGGTATTTTGCAACTGTGAAGTAGTTGTTGAAGGAAAGGATCTGTGATTTCATTATGTGGTGTTAGAATGTGGCATTTTGTCCATTCAGCCGGTCCTGGTTACTCGACAGACATAACGTACATAACACATGTTATTTTGTGGTACACAGTTACCTCATCCCAAGAGAAGCGTACCCTCCTCCGGGAGGGGGGTAGGATCTAGGTGGGTAGCTCCAAGGCTAAGGTAACTTGCTCTATGGTGCTTAATCAGAATCCAGAAAAACTCATGAAGTGGTGACTCACAGTTAACTTTTATACAGCAGAACATAATCTCAAAGTGTATCTTCATCTGAATTTCATGCTATAGTAAAAAAAAAAGTAATAATTTTGCTAAAGCATCTTAATAAGAATAAATAATCATATCTGATTTTTTTATTACTGATCTATATGCTGAAATTGCAAAGAGAATTTGCTGATGGGTGTGAACACTGGGTGTCTGATGATAGCGGAGATAGATTTCAGCGTACCAGTTGACCTCCAAATCTGATATTGTTTTGTAACCACATTTTGATATTCTGATATTGTTTTGTAACCACATTTTTATATTCTGATATTGTTTTGTAACCACATTTTGATATTCTGATATTGTTTTGTAAAAACAATTTGTATTTTTCACGATCCGCTTCCGTCATGTCCCTGTTTGGCCAGCAGAGGGTACTGGCCATCCCGTAAGCACTTACCGATACTGCTTTGTACTAAATCATGATTACAATTACCTACTGACGTCACCTCTTTGAAATCACATCATAATTTTTTTTTTTACCTCATTACTACCCCTAAATTGCCTCTGTCTCAACTCTTTTTGTAATGTGTTGTAGGCCTGAAATGTAAGAATTGATGTATATTAACAAATGAAATGCAGTTGACCAGAAATATCTTGGGTTCATACTGTCTGCAATGACATAGAAGTCAAAGTAAATTTCAGAATTACTATTTTTTTTAATTGAGTGAAGCCCCATATATACACTTGCAACTGAACATTTTTTATTTCAGGGGAAACTGTAACTTCTCTTAAATAAAACGAATTACATAAATTCCTTTTTTTTGCTGTGGTTAGGCGGATGTTAGTCTTGTTAGGCTCCAGAATCCCAGTTTAAAAAAGGAATCTTTCACATAGACCCTGTTAGTGTTTGTAAACATTTCGTTAAATAGTGGCATAAGCTAAGCAGACCACAATACATTTTCTACGGAGGAATGAATTAGCGTTAGCGTTAGCTTTTAACTATTGAAAATATTGAATGGTCAAGAAGGTTTTGGTAACTGACAACCGACACCAGGTATGTAATGTCAGAGACTGATTAGAAAACGTCATATCATCGTTTAGCTGTTTTATTTAATGTATCAATGTTAGTATATATAATTAGTATGTATAAGCTAGAGGCTAAACAAGTTCTGAAATGTGTTCTGCTGGATAAGTAGTTACAGAAATTTGGAAAACATACTCAAAATACAGGAACCTGCAAAAGAACACGAAGAGCATAATCGTCAAAAAACTGAGCACTGCGAACTATGTTGTTACCACAACAGACTGCTGGTCTGCCAGACAACACTCAAAAAAATGAAACATGGCATTTGTTGGTCCAAAGAATGTAATTATGTCTAAATTAATTAATAAAATTTCGTTTGTGCATTAAAATTAAAAGAGTTGTGTTGACAGAATTAAAAGAAGCAATTCTTCAAATTTATACAGCTCAGTTAGTTAAAATGAATGAAACAGAGTTGTGTTGCTTCTGCAGTACCGCATATTGGTCAGTAGGTGGAGTAAGATCTGCACATGCGCAGTTGGAAAACACCACAAGAAAACGAAGTACAACGGTCACTCTTCAGCTCGTTTAAATCGGCGCCATTTTATGAGAATCGAAGACGGAGAATTACACTGCAAAACAACAAAGTGTTTTCCTCTATGTAAACAGACAGGTGAGATTTTCACTTTTATGCATTTATATTGACGCGGTGACAACATTTGAATCATTACTCACTTGTAATACCTTGTGCATAGTATTGTCACAAAGTTGGCATATGACTCGTGTCTTCTTTCACATTATAGTTAGGAGCAGCGTGTGTGGATGCTAGTGCAAAAGAAAACATGCATTGATGTTGAGGAAAGGAGCAGCGTTTGTGGATGCCAGTGCTAAAGAGAACATGCAGTGATGGCGAAGGAAGGAGCAGCGTGTGTGGATGCTAAAGCTAATGAGAACATGCAGAGACAGCGAGGAAAGGAGCAGCGTGTGTGGATGCTAATGCTAATGAGAACATGCAGAGACAGCGAGGAAAGGAGCAGCTTGTGTGGATGCTAAAGCTAATGAGAACAAGCAGAGACCGTGAGGAAAGGAGCAGCGTTTGTGGATGCTAATGCTAATGAGAACATGCAGAGACAGCGAGGAAAGGAGCAGCGTGTGTGGATGCTACAGCTAATGAGAACAAGCAGAGACAGCGAGGAAAGGAGCAGCATTTGTGGATGCTAAAGCTAATGAGATGGACTGCAAAAGGGAGCAAGAAAAGTGCAGCGCAGATGAAGTTTGATGTACCTAACAGGTGTTGATAGAAAATATTGCATTGTTACATATCCATCTAATTAATAGCGCATTATCGTAATTAAAGACCATTTTGTGTGTATGATGATCTCATCGTGAAATTCAGTTCCCTCAGGAGAACTGCCATGACAGGCACTAACTGACTTCTGGCTAAACATGATCCATTCAAACTCAATATCCCCAGTCTCACTTGGCATGTTTATCACAACAGGTGTGATGAAGTCGTACTGACCAGCAGGTTTTATTGGGGGATTTCTCAGCAATAAATCAGAGGGTTCATCGCATTAGCATGATTGTTGTAGGTGAAAAACTATTGTAAGTTAATGATTTTCATTTTTGTAACTAAAATATCATTGTACAAAGGTTAAAAAATGCCAACAGTTCGAATCTGGAGATCAGGTAGTCACACATCCCCAACACGGCCACATGGACTATTTTCTGTGGAATACTAAAGAAGCTGGAATGCACGTTCAGTGTCATGCTTCGCTATTATCATGACTGATCATTTCCTTGGCGCTCATGCAAGACGGCCTCCTGGGGCATGGGAGGGGCCAGTGCTGATTATGCTGCCGCACTCTGGTCTCCCCCCGAGCTCTTCCTGTTTCCTGTTATAGAAAGGCTTGTGAGGTGAAAGCACTTTGTGCCAGGTGTGTGATAGGGCCTGCACCTTCGGCAGTGGTAAGTCTGCACTTGTGCAGATTACTGATTAGAACTGTAAATTATAGGCAGGACTGACAAAGAATTTCTTAGTGCAATGTATAGTCGACCCTTCAACATTGCGGCTGTTACAGGCTCCCTGCAATCTGGAAACACCACGTAAAATGTTTTGGTCCCCTTGGCAAGTGAAGCAAGAATGCGGGCAAAGTGAAGCAAAAAGGTACGAGTGATGCGAGACACAAAGATCACTGTGAGGTACAGTGAGAGCACAACTGACATCCTGCAAACCAGGAATATACATATATGTTATGTTTTTATAAGTCACTATACTTTTTTGTCGTTGGCGAGCCTTTGCATGTCATCTGCGGCTTTTGGAAAACTCTCTAACTCCCAAAAACGTCCATAACGTCTCCCCATTTGAGCATAAACAATAGTGTATTCAATCTGGCAGGAAGTTTTTGGAACAAAAAAAAGTGCATGTAAGTAATAAAAATAGTGTCTGAAATATCATTGTAATGCTAAAGTTTATTGGGCCACTTAATAAATTAATTACCTCATTTAAAGCCTTCAGAATATTTTTTGTTGCAACTGTAACTTGTTTTTGTTTACAGTGTAATACAGTTTGTATGCGGTTGTCAATGTTAAATATAAGTGTAATTAATTTTAAATATGAGTAGGTAACTAAGAGAACTATCATTAACTGCACCCTTGAAAGCAAAGGAGCACAAGATTTATATGAGAAAGCTTACAAAAAGCATGCAACTAATATTTGGACAAGCATCCTCTTCTTTGGAGTATTGTGCTCATAGACAGGTAATCCAGCCCATCGTTTTGCGAACAGGGATTTTGTGTTTTAATACAGAAACAATGGCACGATTCTGGATTCTCTGACTGCAACTCATTATATCGACACTGAGCACCGTAGACACTGTGGACCTGCTTGTGACAGGCAGGCAGCCAGCATATGGAGCTGGGAGCTCACTGGGGGGGTTAATTAGCCAGAGCTGACCTCCACAGAACTGCTTGAGGGATAAAAGGGGGTCGAGAACTGAAGCCAGCAGCTGAATGCCTGTGATAAGTGGGAGAGGAACAATATCACGGCAGTGTGCTTCCTCCCCTCTCCTCATCAGTTAACGGAGGTATGGCAGGCAGTGTTCTATGAAATTAACTCCAAAGGTCAGGTTTTCTTGAAGTTTGGGTTTTGGGGTCTGAAACTTTCCTGAAATTACAAGGTACATGTCATACATTATCTCCTACCTCTCTGTACTGCATAAGCAGTTAAAAGATGGATGTATGCATGCATGGATGGATGGCTGGATGGATATGTTACATCAAGGATGAAAGCAATCTACAGTTGTAGGTGATTACAGATATATTTGACTGAGCCTGTGGGGATTATTGCAGCTCATTCTCGCTTCTTCTGGCAAATGTGCTGCACTCCGCTCCTCACATTCCCAAGACCCAGGAGACTGCATCCCTTTAGAAGTGAGTCACAGGTGGGGCGAGAATGATGAGAGGTACCCCAACCACCAACTCCTTCTACCTGGCTAATCATAAACTCCCCAGCGGACTGTGGTGATGCATCACCACCCTTATTGGAGGCTCGATCATAGCTGATTATAGCTGTAGCTATATTTACATCAGCACTGTAATTAGAGATTTGATGAATTTGAATTTGACCTTCATCTATTGTGATTTTTCAATGTGTTATATAGCCTATCCAAAATACTCCTCTCTACTCTGTCATAGGCCTCACACTAAAGCTTTACTCCAACCAAAACTGCAGAGATTAGAGATGTGGAAGTGTGTTTTGGACTCAAAATTCCAACCTTAGCTTCTAGCTTGCTGACATTCATGTAAAAGTTTTTTTTTTCTGGCGATGAATGGGTTTGTGTCTTAAAGCAGTCTGGTTTATCTATCCTATCAGCAGTGTGTGTGCATGTGAGGCGGTAGTCCTGTGTTGATCAGGCTCCTGAGGTTGCCACGCAGTGAGCCATCCAGCATTGCCAGTGATGACAAATTAACTGCATCTACAATGTTGGTGTTTCAGTAATGATGTGTGTTCACTGGCCAAGCTATTTCAAAATCTCAGACTATGGAGGCTTCCTGAACAGCTTCACCTTCATGAGTGAGGCCATTATGATGGAGGAGCAAACTGTTAAATAACAATTAACATAACACCTCTTGTTTTGATAGCGTTTTCATCTTGATATTTATTTTGATAGTTCCAAATATCAAGGAAGCCTGGAGGAAAACATCAATCCCAAGTGCAGTGTTGTTTAAGGTGTTTGGAAGACACAATGCTGAGCTCAATTACTAAGTATTTTAGTAGGAATAAATAACACCGTTAACTTATATGTGTGTGTGAATTATGGGGATTAAATGTTCCTGGGTCAGATACAATCCTCTGTCTGCAATCCTCTAGAAATTTACTCTCATTTGAGGATGATGTGTGTATGAGGTTAATCCCCTTATTGCTTTTTGCCTTGCTTTCAGACTTTCCAATGCCTTAAAATTATTTAAATAATAAATAAATAGGTTTATAGTCATAAAAACCACCCATAAAAATGGCCCGGATTTCCCATTACCCTTTGAAAAATACCATTCAGCCTTGAAACAGGGCGGGACATGTTTACATCCTTGGTACAGCGGTCAAGCAACAGCCTAAATGCAATGTCCTCTACACTTTCCATTACTGACAACCCCCAGGTGAAGTAAAGAATGTTAACTCTCTGGGATATATGAGATGGTAGCTAACATCCGGTGCTTGTAGTTGATATGAATGCAGAAGAAATGGCCAGAGATGAAGATCTGAGTGACATGGGTCAAATCATTATGGCCAGATAACGGCATCAGAGTATCTCGGAAACAGCAAGGCTTGTGGGATGCTCAGCCATGGCCAGCCGTGGTGAGTACCTGCTGAGAGTGGTCCAAGGAGAGAAAGACCACCAACAGCGTATTCAGCTGCGCGATGTGAACGAAGGCTATCGAGTCTGGAACAGCAGAAGGGCTACTGTAGCTCAAATAGAGGACAATTTTGACGATTTTCACGTAAGCACTGTCACAACACATGAGGCATACATAGTGTGTTTATGTATTATTTCAGTTACAAATAATACATATACATATTCTTCCTGTCAGTATTTTAATACAAACTTTACTATCTCTCACAGTAAATTTTCAAATGTTTTCTAGAAAATCAATAACTGAAAAATGCTGCTTCCATAAGTATTTCATCTTCCAGAACTGACTGACCGGTCAAAAATTGAGGGGAAATGGATGGACCAAAATGCAGGGAGATATTACAGGAAAGTCTGCATCAAACACTAAAGGCTAGGGAAAGAACTCACCTTTCGGAAGGACAATGATCCTAAGCACAAAGCCAAAGCAATACAGGAGTGGTTTAAAAAGTGAATCTACTACATTGCAGATCTAAATCCCATGGTGAACCTGTGGCTTTATTTGTAAATTGCAACAGGCACCATCCGACCAACAGTATAAAAATCTGGTAGCTACTGTCATGCCCGACTCGTCCGATCCTCGTGTGTGCCACGCCCCCCTGATTATCCTCGTGTGCTTCTCCAATCGTACCCAGCTGTGTCTTGTTACTTCGCCCTGCCTTGTGGTCCGTCATTAATGTTAGTGTCTTTGCGATGTCCTGTTATTCCCTTAGCCCTCTACCCTTTAATAAATTCCCGTTTTACCCGACTTTCGCCTGCCTGCCTGATCCTTCCTGCCCGTCCGCTTACCCGCGAACCTGACAGCTACTTAGCCCCAAATACTTAAAGCTGTTATTGCAGCAAAAGGGTGGCTCTACCAAGTGCTAAAGTGTAAGGATTAAATACTTATACAAACAGCATATTTCAGTTGTTGATTTTCTTGCTGACAAATAATTGATTTTGACTTCATTAAAATTAACTCCTCGAATTTGGAAGAAAAATCCTGACAGGACGTACATACACCGAAGAACCTAGCCATTATGACCATCTGCCTATTGTGCTGTTGGTTTCCAGGAAACCTTTTTCTACTGGTCTAAGGTCCACTCCTGATGATTGTGTGCTATTGCAGATGCTTTGACCAGTAAAGTGTGGTAAGCATGGGCACCGTAACTGGTCTGTGGTAAAGCAGCCCCATCCCCAATGCTGTTTTGCGCACAGCATTAAAATTTTCCATCAGTTGTGCCACAGTAGCTCTTGTGTCTCTCGGTACCAGACGGGACACCTTCCACTGTCCCCACGCATCAATGAACTGTGGGCACCTGACAGTCTGTCGCCAGTTCATGGCTTTTTTCATCCTCCAACCTGTCGACAGGTCCTCAGCCCCGCTGATCAGGAGCAGCCCACACACCTTGCTGGAGAATCGGAGGTTCTCCAAGCCATTCGTCTGGCCATGACAGTCTGTTCCCTGTCAGCCACTTCTCCAACTTCCAACTCATTGCCTATAAAAACCGCCTGTTCGCTTGCCATTAAATATATCCCCGATATCCATATTCCATGAATATGGAAGAAATTTAGATTCTGACACATTATTTCAGATTTCACCTAATAAAATAATAGTTCCATCTGAGGAACCTATTGTTCTCCTTTTATTGATGCACGGATCCATATGTATACTGTAATTCTGCACTTACAGTCAAGTTTAAAAGACAATGTGTAGATTTTGCACTTGTGGGAGTTATTTCCTATGCATGCAGATGTACTGTACAGTCTTCCATTGAAAAATGACAAGTACAGATGGCTCTTGATAAAATTGAAATGGGACAATTGTTCAGATTTGGCAGGAAAATGGAAAGCTAATGGCAGAAGGCATTTACATACTGCACAGGCCGCCATCAATTAATGTGTATCTGGAGAATCAGATGTAAAGCTGACTTAAGAATTGACATCTTCCACTTTTCAAACTCGTCTTTGATATGCACTAAAAGCTGGTTCTTTCTTCATTTTTGTGGTGTTATCCGAATACTGACAGAGAATTTGAGATGAAAAACCACACAGAAGTGGGGATATTTCCACCGTCTGCTAACAAAAAACTGCCCTGCCTGGCTTAGAAGAATATTCATACTCAGTGCCAAACCAAATCCACCATTTTCTTTCACCGTTGTAAAGATTTTTCTCCGGCCAGATTCTTGTACAATCTACATCCTCTTGAAAATGAATGAATGGTGCTCATGCGGTGCTCTTTCTTCATTGTTGCTGTTTTGAAATGTGCTGCATTATCCCTGTTTGTTTGACGTTGCCACAGCAACAGCAGGAGAGTTATTGATCACCACTTGTTCCTTTGTCAGGAATGTTATTCATGATAATTGCTTGGCATTTCAATGCAGTACATCAAGGCCTTTAAACATGCTACAATTTTACAATTTTTTTTCTGATTACACAAAGATAGAGGAAGTACCTATTTCTTTTCAGACTTTTCAGTATGTTATTTGGTGGTCTAACCTGCAAAAATACTTAACCCTTTAAGCTTTGGCACTTTAACGTAGATATCTAAGATTACAACTTTCTATCTAGCGAAATACTGATTTATAGCTGTCCAGACTGATTTATCGATGTTATCATCATGACTTGCCTTAGTGTTTTATGGAATAGCATCTATTTACACAGAGTCACTCATCGGAGCCTTTGACTTCTCTCACCCTCGTCAGGCAGCAAACATTACCTGGGAATTCCTGTGTGAAAAGAAGCCCCATAGTAGATGATTCCCATTTTCTCTCTCAATGGTGGAATGAGCCACCCAAAAATGTCTGAGAACCTTGTGTTTTAAAACCCATCTTTCCTGGGAACACCTAACTGACCTCATCCTACCATCTACCCTACGAAAACCACGACTACTTGATGCTAGTTGCTACCCAATTTCCTTGGGTGTTATTTGAATTACTTTTTTGATGTAATGTTTTATGAATGGTGTTTTGTATAGCTCCTGTTCAAATAACCATCTTGCAGTTGTTATTGGTTGTTACTCATTGATGGCTTAGCCTAGCATCAGATATATCAAAGTTCTCAGAAGATATTTGTTCCCTTTTCTACTGTGTGACAGTCTAATGTGATACAGACCCCACCCCCCCCAAAAAAAAATAAAAAAAACCTACAGCCCAAACACACACAAACTGGAGAAACACAAAGACAGACACTTCATTGGGTAGCTTGAGGTTTTCTCTAGCTGTATTCTTAGTTACAAGTAAGTTGATGGTAGCTAAAACACTACCGTATCGTTTTCCATCACCACGTCTGTAGTAACGTACAAATAAAAGGTTAAATTTGAGTGCTCCATCTAGCGTAACAAAAATATGGCAGTAGTACATTTATCAACAAGGCACCAAAGGCATATTGTAAAATTGTTTTGTTCGTACTCCCGTTTCAGTTTGACGTTAAAATCCTAGGCCTGGTTGGTGAAGTGCTTACGAAATAAAAGAAATACTAAATGAAGGATGTACTCTGAGGTTACGTCTGACTCTGCAGGTCACTTTCCTCTGGTTCATCTCAAATGCATTAAAAACAATGTGTGACATTCTAGACAAAATCTAGACATCTTCAATCAGATTACATTAACAACCTGGTCAGTGTGAAATAAGTGAGTTTTATAACTGGGAGAGGTGATAATATAGTGACCAAACTGACCAAATAATAATAATAATAATAATAATAATTAAAAAATCACTCTCATATTGCAGAGGAGGAGCGTGATAGGAGAAAATAAGGGATGTGTTGCCCAAGGTGATTGGTGCAGAGGAAAGTACAGGAAGCAGGAAGAATGTGGTCATCAGCCAAGCCCTCTGGTTGTCCAATGAGCTCAGTGGAGGTGAGCGTTGAGGTCGTACTTCTCGCAGAACTTGTCTGTGAATGGGATGCAGGTGAGCAGCTCGCACCACTCGCACTTGATGGGGTAGACGTAGAAGAGCACGGCCAGGCCAGCCAGCAGCCCCATGAACACCAGCAGGGCGGCGATGATCTGGCAGCGCTTGCGGTACATGTCCATGCGGCCGAAGCTGATGTAGGGCAGGAAGGCGAAGGAGAGGAAGAAACCCGAGATGAAGCCCGAGATGTGGGCGAAGTTGTCGATCCAGGGCAGTAGGCCAAAAGCAAAGAGGAAGATCACCACGCACAGCAGCTTGGCCAGAGCTCTCCACGGCCGCGCCAGGATCTGCCAGCTCTGGATGAGCTCTACGAAGAGGCACGCCAGGATGCCAAACTGTGAGCCTGCTGGACCAACCTGACAGACCCGGGACAGAGGACAGGGACACTTATCACTCACTGAAAAGGTCCGAAAAATCACTGTTCTTAAATCATCCAAAGCCAAATATACCCAATTCTTCACATCAAGGTTTAGCTGTCACTAGAGCTGTATCTTTGAATGAGATCCCAGTACAAGTGATCTGACAGTAGACAGCAGCAGGTGGCTAAATGGCAGTTACTTTTTGCTTTTATTGAGAGTGACTTGCTCTAGCTGACACATTCATTCTGCTGCCAGTTATATTGCTCTGTTCAATGGAGCAATAGAACAGCAATTACCTTCGTAGGTTTTTGATTGCCAGGCCTTTGGTCACAAGCCTAGCTTCTATACACTAGACCATCTGCTGCCCTCTTACTCTACAGACTACAAGGATTTAGCTGCACAGACTCAGAAACCACCGGGGTGTAAACACTGCTATTTTGTGCGAGTTATGTACTGTCAGCCCAAAAGCTACTAGCTCATCCAACCTCAGCTCGGTAGGGCAGAAAGATGGCACTGGCCAGGTTGCCGGTGATGCCGCTCAGGATGTAGATGATGGAGATGCGCAGCCAGCCCGCCAGCTTCTCCAGGTCCCTCAGGATTGTCATCTGGAAGCACACTGACACCAGACAGTGCAGGATCCTTGATCGGGACCGAACACAGCAGGTCAGATTAGGTGAGCTGATGATACACATTTAACATATAAAACATTCCTCCATGTAAGGTCAATACGTAGACCAGGGTTTCCTAATCCGATCCTCGGGGTACCACAGACAGTCCACGTTTATTGCTCCCTCCCAGCTCGTGGCAAAAATGCAAACTGTCTGGCAGGGAGCTCAGAGGGAATAAGACATGGACCGGCCGTGGGTACCTGATTGCCTGATTGGAAAACACCGATGTAGACTTTTTGTCTTGCAAATGCAGTTTATACATTTTAAGCATTCCCAACATTGATGTTTACCACCACCCTAACCACACACTTGAATGGGCCCCCTCTGTTGGCCACAAACAGTCACTACACTAAATAATATACAAACACATTCCTTATTTAAGGGATGCCGAAGTAGCATATTCTGCTAACCAGCTAACTAGCTATGATCTTCTGGCATTAATTTCTAGCAAATGTTACATGCGACCATGAAGCGATTGTATCCCAGTGATGCCGCAAAAAGATAGGAAATTTCCTAACAGGAGGACAGCCTAAGCCGGGCAGTGTCTTCATGCCTGATGAAGGTGCAGCGAATGCTGAGGTTCTGACTGACAGCGAGTATCATCTGCATTCCCACACCCATGTAGAGGGCAGCTGCATAACCCACACTGCCCACTCATGCTACACTCACCCGGCGTGCAGAAAAAGCGAGAGCCACAACCTATAGAACTGGTCTGGGATCTCTGGGTTGAGGAACGGAAGCAGTCCGCACACATCATCCATGCAGTGCACCTGGAAGGGGCGGAATGGCAAAGAACCGCAGCTGATGTCACTTTGGGCCGAGACGGCATTAGGCACCACTGCACATTAGTGTGTTTGTTAAAACAATCATTTTAACATACTCACACAACTGTCAGTACTAATGCTAATACAGCTGTTATAAAATAACAATACTGTACCTTGAGAAACTTCGTTTACGTTGCATTTTTACATGTTGTATCACCTTCTTCATTGGGGCTAGGCAATTACCTGGACCAGTTCCTTAGCCGCCACACTACCTATTGCCCAGTAATCTACTGACTGCATGGATTTTGTTACACTTAATTCTTCCCCAGAGCGATCGCTGTCATTTTGTATCTGTTATAATTTCCTGCACTACCGGTGGTTGCCGTGGAAACACAGAAGATCTCAGGCTGAGGCACACGTGAAGCAGAGAGGAATGTGGTCAGGGGCCCACAGTGCATCGTTACAGGATAACTCCTCCGACAGCTTTCCTTTCTCTCCTTCCCTACAGTAAAATCACTGCAATCTCCAACAGCTGTCAGCCAGCTGGACCCACTCGGCTAAGTTCTGAAGTACAGCTCGTCTGGGCCTCTGCGACTCGAAGTGGACCTGGCACAGATTCGGAAGCGGGTGATGGCGTATGAATGATGCGGCTGGTTGTGCTGTCAAACCGTACAAAATGATTGCTTGATATCCCCACTGCCCCTGTAGCAAATCAGCCGCACATTACCCTGTTTACATGAGTACACAGCTCCTGTGCCATTAGCCAACCCTTCTGCTTGCATTTCCACCCTGACACTTACTGCCAGATGAGAATGAAACGGCTATATGGGAAAATGATCATAACAACAGCTAAATTAATCTACCATAAATGTAGGAACATGGCAGTGATGACTCAGCAAAAAATTGAAAAAACATGCTCTTGGAGTCATCAGACGCCTCAGCATTTTACATCAGCGTCAAAGGCCGCATTCAGATAGACCAGTTGGGGGAAGCAGGTATGGGGGGAGCAGCCCCTGTCTGCTCACCTGAGAGCAGAGCGTGGCTTCCTCATGGAAGTAGCCCTTCATGAAGTCACAGTACTCTCGAGACGTAATTTCACACCTGCAAGTGGGGCGGAAGGAGCATATTCAGTTTGTACGCATGAAGAATAAGGCGGCAGCCGGAACTCAGAAGCTGCCTTGATATTCAGCAGCTTGTTGCAATACAAAACAGAAGATGCAGAAACACCAGCACCGGCATCCATCACATGAATGACAGTGTAGCGCAGCAGCTGTCCGAAATAGAAATGCACGTCGGAATCCCAGCAGGACAGTACACCCGTGCTCATGGCACCCAGAATACCCACCTCCCTTTGGTACCTATGCAGCAGGGCCGGCCGGTGATGGCACAGTCTATGTGAGGGAGATTGGTGTGGTTTCCTTTGCTGTCCCTGCAGATCTGGGCAGAGCAAGATTCAGATTTATTCAGCTTGATACAGATTCAAGCTTGAGTTAATTTTTTTGTAATCCGAATGCAAATTCATTTGCATAGAAATACATGGCTCTCATTGTACACGTTGAGAGATTAAAAAAAAAAAAAAAAAAAAAGCAGCCACCAGTGGAAAGTCCACTCGCACTCACTGGCCACTTGGTGATGTCATCCGGCCACTCGTGAGGGGACACTGAAGCAGGTTCCAGGCAAATTCTGCAGAGAGGATAAAAGGGTGACTTGAGAGAGCAGTGCTGCTGAAACAGTGCTGCGTTTCAGTCAGACAGCGTGGAGAGAAACAATCTATTGCCTGAGGAGATAAGAAAACAAGTGTAGAATTAATTAATCACCGCAGCTGTGTAGAAGACCTGCTGCATGAATCCTCTGACTACAACGTACTGTAACTAGTGTGTGTGGGGCCCCTGAATCACAGGGACTGTACTTTGCAGTGAATGTAGAAGATCTGCTGCATGAATCCACTGACTACAATGTACAGTAACTAATGTGTGGGGCCCCTGAATCACAGGGACTGTACTTTGCAGTGAATGTAGAAGATCTGCTGCATGAATCCACTGACTACAATGTACAGTAACTAATGTGTGGGGCCCCTGAATCACAGGGACTGTACTTTGCAGTGAATGTAGAAGACCTGCTGCAAGAATCCACTGACTACAACATACTGTAACTAATGTGTGGGGCCCCTGAATCACAGGGACTGTACTTTGTAGTGGATTTTAAGCACGAGTTAGAGAGACTCTAGAGTGAATGGATATCCTGTAGCGCCAGCCGATGTCTTACCTTGGGTCCTGGTGGCAAACGGAGCCATACTGACGTTCTTTGCCGTTGAGGAGGGGGACGCTTTTGTGCTGTGGCCATTTAACCCAAAGCGCCAGGGTGGTCTAGAGGCAGGTAGAGAAGGACACAGCTGATGCCATGTAGCACAACTGTTTGTTCATATGAACTCATGCTCATTTACATATTTATTTATAGTAACACGACACTGTCTCTGTGTGGGTGTGACTGCGCACGTCTGTGCTGCGCACGAGGACTCACCGAGCACTCCTCTGCAGACGTCTGCACGCAGCCGGAGCGGTCGTTGCGCACACAGCAGGCCGAGTCCCGCTCCCGGTCCCTCTTCTCCTGCATGAGGTCATACACCTGCTGGTCCTGCCGCATGCAGGGGGAGAACTTGGCCCCCAAGTGGATCAGCGCCTCCTACAGGACAAGCACCAAAACGTGCATAAACATATCTGTGCCAACGCCAGTGCTATACCCACCCTATTCAAAACAGAATTACGGCATCAAAAACTCGCCTCATAATCCTAAACCCAGGGGGACAACGCATATGCAGATTTACATCCTAAGAGTTTAAATTCAAAAGTGAATTTAATTTATTTATTTTAACTCTTTTAAATAAAACCTTAAGTTTTACAGTGTTTCACTCTAGCCTTCTATTAACTCAAACTGTGTGTCAAATAACAGGCAGCGCCGGGTTAAAGATTATCAGATCAGGTCGCTCATACCTTCCAATTAAGGTAAGAGAAATTACTGCAAAGCTCTAAGCACCTCCAATTAACCCTCTGGGGTCGATGGCATCGTCGGTGTTGCCGCGTATCTTTCTCATGTATTTCAGTTCATAACTTGCTGAAATCGTACTGTAGAAATATGAAAAAAATGCTGACTAAATCCGTAATCTGCCGTCTTCTCAAAACGTCCACTGTCGGAAGTATTAAAGTTTTTAAAATTAGGTTAAATCTGCAAAAGTAAACCATGCCAGCTTTCTTTGTTTTACCTGCATCGGGGCCTGTAGTACCGCCCTCACCTGAAGATCGCTACTCGCATTCTAAATAGCCGCAATTTCCGCATATTCAAATCGCATTCGCATGGTAATTTGATGAACAATGCAACTGTGAAACGCGATCCAGATACATCCCCATCAGCGCCATAAAAGGGGGGGGGGGTGTGGCCAGGTGTGAATGGCTCATGCATACACATGAGAGCTCCTACATATTCAATGGCAGGAGGCCAGAAATAGTGACAGGAGTTAGGTTTTTCTTATTTATCAAACTCAATGTTGCAACTACACCGTTTAGTCATCTTCATCTAACCAAGACTTTGGTGATCAGATGTCTGGGATCAAAACAAACTGCCACCATTGCTTACTATGTACTTTCATAATGTTTCTGCAAGGGTTCCAACCTGCATTTTGCAATATCTATACTTTGATGTCAAATTACGACAGCAAAAAACGTAACATAAATCTGACATATTTACAAAGTACATTAAAATAAATGAGTTATTGCCAAAACAAATATATAACAAATAATTTATTTTCCATGAATTAAGTTTATGATACTGAATGAAATGTGTGACCTTGCCCCAGTCAGTGAATGTGTGTTCTCTACCCCTAGACCCCAGAGGGTTAAACAAACAAACAAACAAACTAGCTAAAATACTGTTTAAACATACATACTGTTTAATGCTTACCGAACTTGGGCCCACCCAGAAATTTTCTTGTTGCACAAACTTGACATTTTCATAAACACCTTTGTTTCTTAAAACCTACGACACCAAACAACAGGAATTAGAAACGTTTGCAGAAGCAGACGCCGTAGAAACACCCCTACAGGCAGAACGGCCCCAGCCACTGTTTTCACACAAACTGCGGAGCGGATGAAGGCGGCACGGCCATGTGAGGGACTAAGCGTCGCGGCGGAGCGGCACTCACAGAATCAACCGTCTCGTGCTGCGAGAAGCCCACGGGGGCGATGCCGTAGATGCACACCGCCAGGATCGTGATCACCAGGTGCACAAAGGTAATCCAGTACGTGAAAAAAGGCCTGTGTGGGAATTGTGCATAAACACCACGAGTGTGAAAGTGGTCATGGGACTAGACAGGTCGAATAAATAGTATTATTACTATTTGAAGCTGTGGGGGAAATGAAGTTGACCCACTCATCTGTGGCAAGCAATTTAGACAAAGGGCGAGTAAAAAAAATAAAATAACATTAGCTGGCTAGTAAGAAATCTGCATGTCAGAATACATCTTCTCCGGAACTAGTCCAGTTGGCTAGAAGAAAAGTTCCATCCTCGTTTGTAGGTGCTTGCTCAGAATAGCTTCAAATTAAGTTCAACCTGACTCAGTACTTAGCTAGCATTATTCATGCAAGGCGCCAAGCTTTAAGCTACTGCCCAGCAAAGAGATACCCGCTCCGTTCCCAGAAGTTTGGCTGCTAAAGGCAGCCGTTTCTCAGTGGCCCAGGTGCTGTCGTCGTTACCTGTGGTCGTCCATGTCCTCGATCTGCCTCTTGACGTAGCTGTCAATGCGCTTCCGGTAGGTGCGGTTGGTGAGTCTGCCCACCATGCCCAGACCGTAAGGCCGCTTCTCGCGTGCAAACAGCTTCTTGACGGGAACGGCGATGCGCTGGCCCCGCCGCTGCCCACTGACGCTCACCACCTCCTGCCGTAACCGGACCTTGGGCTGTATCTGGGAGCCCTCCTTGCTCTTACGCCAGCCGCGCTCCAGAGGCCTGGGGGGGTGTGACATTACAACCTCATTCGAATTTTAATTATTTCTACGAAGCGAGCTGGAAATATGGGGTAGCATGGTGGTGCAGTGGTTAGCACTGTTGCTTCATACCTCTGGGACCCGGGTTCGAGTCTCCGCCTGGGTCACATGTGTGTGGAGTTTGCATGTTCTCCCCATGTCGTCGTGGGGTTTCCTCTGGGTATTCCGGTTTCCCCCCACAGTCCAAAAACATGATGAGGCTAATTGCACTTGCTAAATTGCCCGTAGGAGTGCATGTGAGAGTGAATGGTGTGTGAGTGTGCCCTGTAATGGACTGGCCCCCCATCCTGGGTTGTTCCCTGCCTCGTGCCCATTGCTTCCAGGACCCCCCCGACCCAGTAGGATAAGCAGTTTGGAAAATGGATGGATGGAGCTGGAAATATCTCAATAAATATCTTTGATAAAATTGTGCTGCTCAGAAGCCTGTCTTGAAGGTTCAGGCAACCATGAGGTCACAAATCAGAGACCTAAACCTCCATACCAGTGTTTCTCGACTCGGTCCCCAAACTGACCGAATATCAGAATCAAGGTGCGGCTAAACAGCTCCCATTAGATATGCAGAAAAGCATCTAATAATGAACAAATGGAACTTTTGATTGTAAGACACTCTCATGGTGCCGAGTCTCCATAGCGACAAGGTAGCATTACGATGTTGGCGTTAACATATCACTGTGAGGGACTGACATGTCGCATACACACACGCACACACACACTCACAGCATGAGGTGGGTCCTCTCCAGCTCACTCTTGTCCAGGGCGCTGCCTGTCATGTCGCTGTCATCCGTCGCTTGGCTGGCCTCGGCCTCTTTGATGGCAGCCTCGGACGGCGACTCGAACACCTCATCTGCATACGTGGAGAGCTCCTCCTGCATCAGGCAATCCTGCGTGCATGAGTACATGTGTATTAGAACAGCGTTTCCTCATCGAATCACGTCATTGACCTATGATGAGACACAAGCAGTTATTTTTCAGTAATTTCTGCAGGGGGCAGCATTGCAACAGTATACCAGTATACACATGCATAAACATGCATCATAGGTATGGACGCCAAAAGGACTGAATTTATGTCAGTTTAAACGGTACAGGCAGCAGCAAAGACGTGAAACTCCCTCTTCCCTACCCTAGCAAAAAAGGAGGTGTCCAGCTCATCTGCAAAGTCTACTGTGTCTTCTTCCAAGAAACTGGCGGGGGTGAAACTCCGCTTCTGTGTCCGACGGAGAGTGCTTTCCCGGATTGACCGACCCTGAGGCAAAATAAAAAAACAAACAAACAGGAGAAAAAAAAAAACACACACGTCCTCATTACCACTCACGCACAAACAAACAGAACCCAAAAACGGTTCGCTTCACACAGCTCAGAAAATTGACACTATGCCTAGTCTTCCATGCAATGGTTCATTTGTGAAAAATATCTGGATATGAATATATTTATTATATTATTTAGTATAAAAACAGATGAGATGAGGCGTGGGCTGCCGGTGCCGGTGAGCGGGCTGACCTTGACCAGAGCGGCGGCCGCCCGGAAGCTCATCTTGGCCACGGATTCGCGCTTACGCCGCCGTGGCAGGCGGTTGAAGCCGGAGCGGGAGCTGGTGAAGGAGCAGAGCGAGGCGGCGCCGGGGGTTACGGGG
Organism: Brienomyrus brachyistius; assembly: GCF_023856365.1. Lineage (NCBI taxonomy): Eukaryota > Metazoa > Chordata > Actinopteri > Osteoglossiformes > Mormyridae > Brienomyrus > Brienomyrus brachyistius. Next base: position 19,020,872 of record NC_064537.1, on the reverse strand, counting down.
GTCTGGGGCACGCTGTAGCCGTCCACTTCCTCCACCATGCGAAAGGCACGGCCCCTGGCCAAGGGATCCACGATCTCGGGGGGGAGAAGAGGCCTAGAGCTTCAATGACACTCCTTTACTTACATCCATCACGTGCGACAAACCAAACATTTATTTATCAATTCATGCAGAAATCCGCATTTTTGCTGCTTGCAAAATTTCCCTACATTTATCTCATTAGCCAAAAAGATACTTAGATACTTCGGCCAATGAAATGAAATGCATCCATCGATTGTCCAAGCTCTCGTCTTGGACACATATGGTACTGAGCTAACAAGGCCTGGGTAAGAAGAACCTCGGGCCGGCTTACCTTCTGCATGCCATGCTGTGACGCTGGCACGTAGAGAGGCGGTGGCGTCTCAGTGCTGGCCAGCGAGAGGTTGTCCTGGCTGGACAGGTCCATCTCCCGCATGGCCTGGGGCTTCAGCTTGCCGTAGCGCTGGCTGCAATGCCGAAGACTCTTCCGCTGCCATCTCTGCGTGGCATCGCTGTCCTTGCCCACGCCGAACCAGTCCGCCGTGCCTCTGAACACCGCACCCAAACAGAGCACAGTCAGTATCGGGTGATGCAGACCTCCACCAGACCACAGGGTGAGCCTCAGTGGACAAGACTGATTAAATCGATCAATGACAGTGAGACTCACATAGGCCCATCCTAGTCTCTATGCTTCCAGTACCAAGTATCAAATTCTTGTCCGTTTATAAAGACTCCTCATTCAGAAAATACACAGAAGACCACTAGTTAAGATAATCCCACCGACGAGAATCTGTAAACGCATTTAGAGCCTCGGGTGATTATGTGGCATATTTATGTCCGTTCACCGGTTCAGGCAGTTGAATCTTCCTCCTGAAGCAGCCCAGCTAAGCACTCAGCCCTGGGGTACAGAAACCACTCCCCTCACCGAGTGCTAAAGCTTCAGCTCTGTGTCCTCCATGCTACCGAAGACTGAAACGGTACTTGGGAGACGCCGCAGTCCTGTTCTGGGGGCTGCCCCAGCGTCAAGCCGGCACGACACATCAATGCTGAAACCGGCCGGCAGCGTGTCACGCGCAGGCAGCTGCCTGATCCTCAGCGGCTGCTCCAAGATCCACCGGCACAGACGTGGAATGAGGGGATGGGAATCGGCCCCGTTACCTGCCTCCCGGTCGGTGTATCGAAACGACGACCCCAGACGCGCGACGGCAGTTCTGTTGGCCTCGTTTTTTTTTTTTTTTTTTTTTTTAAAGCCGTTTTTGACGAGCTCTTCCAATAAGCTCGCCTGCGTCTCTGTGTGCGTGTGAGGGGTGAGGCAGCACTGGGCGAGTCAGAGGGAGCGTAGGGTGGGAGGGTGTCCGACAGAGCAAGCTCAGGAGTGTTTGGAGAAGCGGGCGCTCAGCAATAACAGAGCTGGCCGCTGCGTGGTTACAGCGGTGGGGGGGGGGGGGGAGGGGGGGGCAGCCAGGAGAGGCCTTTTAAGGCAATCGGGGGGCCATGAAACGCAGGCTTGCCTCTTCATGCTCAACAGCAGGAAAAGCATTAACAGAGGCACACGGGCTTTGCTTGGGAACGGAGCAGGAAACCGGAGGAAGCTCCTACGGGAGGCGAATCTGCAAGAGGCTCGTCCCGTCGCATGGGGCACGAGCTCGCAAGCATCGCACCGCGCGGCTAACCTCGCGCTCACTTCACGTCCTACCGTAGGGCTAATTTAGCACTGGGTGCGATCAGACAACGTTGTGCGAGATGCTGTATCTAACATCCGCCGCCGTTAACAAGTCCAACCGGCGTATACATATGCATACGTAGACAGACGCACAAAAATATTCACAGGAATTCATAGCTGATGCATTTATATCCACAGCAACCTACAATTATCGCCCATTTACTCATCTGCTGCTTAACTAGCTGCCGCCCATCTATTTATGTTGATACAATTTTGTGTGTTTAACACGCTTCAGTGATAATAATGTAATATACTCATAACAGAGCATAAGCTATGATAATTGTTCTGACGGAGGGGACAGGCTCCAGCAGCTAATCAAATTATGCTAAGCAGCCCGGCAGCAAGAGGCAGGAACAGGAGCCAGTGACAGTAAAGAGCGTCTACAATGGGAGCCGCCTGGAGCCGGCGCCGAACACCATGGGCAGGCCGCTAATGCAAGAGTGCGTCAAAGTGAGTTATTAATGATGCACTGCCAAAAAAATTAATTACCACTCATTTCCTGAAAGCGAAGCCCGGTGTTCAGGGTAATAGTTTTTTTTTCCTTCTGTGAAGCATTCTGGAAGCTTCAGGGATGGCATTACAAGTGCGAGTAGGGGCTGGCCGGCCCGGTGCGAAGACATAGCACATAGCACACTGGCCCGTTTAGTCGATTCTGCAAAGAGAACAGCCCGCTGGCTAACACTAAGGGCTGCTCTTTGCGTTGAGTCTCTGATGTACTATAACCTCGTACTCAGAAAGAAAACGAGTATGGTAATAAAGGAGAAATAAAAAAGCAACTGAGCGGATCCCATCTGAACCTGTTCCCCTCGGCTTAGGCACACAGCAGGAGGGAGTCGCGGTAGCTGATGGGCGCCCAGTACCGGCTTCCAGTAAGACCCCCATATCTCCTTACCTATCCTGACCATCCCATGAGGCCAGGAAGACCATACTTCTTGCTCAGTAAATACCCATCCAAAAATGGCTCCAAATCCTTCTTTTCTGAAAAATCTGTAATGTCCAATATGGGCGTCTGCAGGTCACATGTCACTGACTACATCCACGGCCTTAGTAACACATCTGGGAAGCGAGCTCTTCCGGGAAAGTATCCCCCACCCCCGGCGGCGTGAGTCAGCGCGGCTCCCCGCAGCACGTTCAACACACCGCGTCTCCTGACAGATGCGTCCCTTCAAAGTCTTGTTTGGGAATACTGGGTAAACAGCGCACCCACGAACATGCCGGCTTTTTGCAGAAGAGGAGGGGCATGGAGTTGGGGGGGGGGGGGGGATGACGGGACTGGGAGGTGCATCTTCTGGCTGCTCTCTAGTGAGAGAACTTGTGAAGATATAACATGGTGTGCTGAAAAGTAAAGTGCAATGTTCTGATAGCGGGAGCCCGGAGTCCTTGGGCGAATAGGCGCGTTCTTCGTTCCTCAGGCATGCGACATGAGCCTCCCACACTCGGGGGACAGACCCATATCTCCAGTTATAAGATCCTTCCATTTCCCACCAGTGTGTCCAGTCAGCCGTCACCGGGGCCCTTTTCACTCCGATAGGTGTCCTTTCTAACGTACTGTTTCATTCACGTATCAAATTAAGCAATACAAAGGAAAAAAAACAAAAACCAAACAACCTGAAGGTTTTTCTTTTCTCATGAACTCATGCCTGACAGCAGCTGAATTATCTGGAGCTTAATAAAAGTCACGCGGTCCGGCAGCTGCACACCCTGCTGTGGGATGTTTTTTTTCTAACCCCGCTGGATGCACTGACCTCCCCGACAAACAGCTGTGGACACACCCAGTTCATCTAACCGATGAAATGCTTCCGCGGGGTGGAAGAAATTACAGGCAGTCTCCACACTGCCAAACCCAGCTTAAGGGTGTGTCTAAGAACGTGCCCTGGCTTGGCGACCCCCTCCCCCCCAGGGAAACGGCTCCATTGACAACCTGCACAAAGTAGTTTGACAGCGACTGTGCTAAGAGACACCGCAGTGGCAGGTGCGTAGGAATCTTCACAAGGTGCTAGTTTGAGTTGGGTTCCCTCTTCAATCTCACCCCCCCCTGTCTCTGCCAACCTCTGTCAGCTACCGGCAAAGCAGCACACCTGCTACTGACTCACCTGAAGCCAAAACCATGCCCACCAAAAGCTGAGCCAGCTAGCAGCTCCAACTGGCACCAGCTCTCAACCACGAACCCTAAAGCGCGTGCCTGTCAGATGATCCTTCTGAGCCCCAGTGACCTGAAACATTACGCAGCCATCTATGCTGATGCATCCTCAAACAATGGATAACATGCATGACAAGAACGCAGGACAGGTAGATTCCAAAGGGCATTTTTTTAAAGAGAAACAAATGTCTTAGATGGTGAGATCATCGCCGCTGTGCCGGGAATAGACTGCTTGCCATCTGCGGCAGGCGTGGTAGATCACACTGAAGATCAGTCAGTGCTGAAGAAGCAGTAACTGAAGAATGAAGACAGCTGCATCCTCTGCATGCAAGTCTGGCAACATCACCCGAAAGAATGTCTTATGCTTAAGTTGAAGGTGTATCTGATGGCTCTTTCTGTAAGAATGGCACGTGCTCGCTTGTGTAACCCAAGCCTAGGAGCGAAGCACACTGACTCGTGTAGAGATGGTTGATCGGTACATGAGGGCAAATAAAGCACATGCATCCTTAGAGGAGTGTGGACGTTTTTTTTGTATATAGTGGGATGAGGGACATGAGTAGCAGTCACTGAGACGGGCACAGTCCCTAAGAAGCCACTGAGATGAAGCCCATTTTTTGACCACTGGTACTCGAGACCCCCTCCCCAACCACCGGGGGGGGGGGGGGGGGGGGGGGTGCTGGGATGGAGGTGAGGTTAGAATGTGCAGCCTGCTGTCCCCTACAGTACCTGAGGACGATTTTGGACAGGGACTGACGTCTCCTGGGAACACGGCGCACGGTGCGCTGCCCCTTAACAGGCAACGTGCTAATCCGCTCAAAGTGAACTCTCTTGTTGCTGGAGACGGGCACAGTTTGTAGGGGGGGGGGGGGGGGGGGGAAGGAAGGAAAGGAAGGAGAAAAGAAAACAAGGGAGGATAAGGACAGGAAAGATAGACTGAGTTCAGCTGTAAGAAAGCAGGCGAGCAGGCAGCTAAAGACCCCGACAGCCACAACACTGTAATAGCGAGGCAGGCTGTACATGCATCAACTCAGACCTGGGCAATCATCTTCTGCGGAGGGCCAAATTCCAGCTTCGCCATGTCCCACTTTTCATGTCTCATGAAAGCTACCAAAGACGGCCTGTTCTTTTTTATGGAGGGGAGCATTTTCATTTGGTATGCGAGTAGCAGGTGTATTCGGAATTATTATTATTTATCATTTTCTTCATTTTAATGACTGTGCAGGTGAGTAAAAATGGCTCAGCAGGCAGCTTCTGCCCAGGTCTGGTGTAATTATTCAACACTGTTTTGCAAACCCAAAGAAGGTACTGCATCACCACACAGAAACACAGATCTGCAATTGAGAATAAGTCAAATGTAAAATGCCATGCAAGCCAGACTTGTACAGATTGGTCAGTTGGTTCTGGTGTCATGCTGGAGTTTTTGTCATGAGATAAAACTGACAGGCAGTCAAACACGTGTATGACTCATCCACACAAACCGAGCAGCTTGGCCCCTCAACCCAGTATGGCTCATACTTCGCATATAAACCAGAGAAAGGGCAGGAATTGGCCACATGCGCTGATCGCGGAATGGAAAACACTTCTTGCATCTTACGGTTATTTCCGTAAAATGACTAAGGTATGCGCCTCTTCTGTATTCATTTACGATATGAATCCGTGAGGTTCATCATAAAAAAAGTAAGTTTCGGGAGAACGTGCTGGTGCGCGCGACGCGGCGCGAGCAGCTTACCTCTTAATGGTCTGCGTGATGGACGGCTGGCGCTGCAGGGGGTTGCGCCGCAGCTCGCGAGGGTCGCGGTACGGCGAGTTGACTTGCGCGCTCTCCGCCGGCACACTCAGGCTGCGCAAGAAGCTCTGTGGTTTCGCTGACTTCGCGGCAAGAAAAGATGTACGGTTAACGGATATGTTCCCATAAACAAGCCACCGGTACGCTTAGACACCGCATCGCGGCTCACAGTATTAAACAGTTTCAAAACATATCGAAAAATTAAAGAATGCAACACGGCCGGCTTGGTGCATCTGGGTGTGCGGCAGAGCGCTGCTTTAGCGAGGCTCCTATGCAGACCTGCACACATGATGACGCTAACGGCAAAATGCACTCGTATTTCAGTGTGGTAGAAAACAGGTCAGACATCAAACAAATGCCCTTTGCTACGAACATGATATTATATGGCTTATGCTTTATGGTTGGTTGAATAAACAGCATCTCATTCGATTTGAAGCCATCGGATGCTTAGAAAGTCATATAAAATATACATTGTGCATACATTCCTGGGCAAAAAAAACATAAAAGAATAAACAAACAAACAAATAAAGGGCCATCCCCTAAATAAGCTTTGGTCAATTACACATATCTTCTAACGTTTTAAGCAGTACATTATTGTGGGGACCCTGAAGCTTATTATAGACACAGGGAACCCTGGACAGGATGCAGTCCATAATGGACCACACACCCTCTTTATCCTGGACTTGACATCTACAGTCAGAATACTTTCTGTGTGCGTATTTGCGTTCTTTGGTGCTTCTCCTTACGTCTTAACCCTACCCCAGGGTTGCCAGCTCTTACGCATCTGGCATGACACTTACGCTTTCAGACTCTCACGTTAATGTAATAAATCTTATGGTAAATCTATACTATTCCATTATAAATCTAAAATTAGCTACATCAAACGTGTTGGGGTAGTTTGCAAACCCTGCAGACTATTTACAAGGTAATAAAACTGTTACATACAGGTAAATGTATGCGCAGACTTGTCTCGAATTGAAAATCTCACGCCAGCCAGCTGACCGAACTTGGCCACACTGGTACCTTATGGGCAACTTTGAGATAACAGTTTGTGTAACTGCATGTTTTATGAGGGACATCAGTGGTGAGATTCAAACCCAAAAACTCGGAGGCGTTATTCAACACCCAATCAGCCATCCTTCCCCCGGTGATAAAAATGTTTCTAAATATGTATACATTTATATCACATATGCTTACTGTACATTTTCCTGAAAACACTGTTCCATTCTTTTCAAAATTTTAATAAGACAATGGCTTGGTAGCTCAGTGGGTGGCACTGTTACCTCACACCTTCAGAGTTGGGGGTTTAAATCTCACCTTTGGGCCGTGGGTGGTGTTTTTGCAAGTTCTCCCTGTGTAGCTAACTAGTTTCCCCTGGGGAATCCTGCTGTCCAGAGACGTGCATTTAAGCAAACTGGTGTCTCTAAATAGCACAGAGTATATTTCTTTATGTCACGTTGTGCCCTGCAATTTACCGCCCCCCCCGCTGGGGTGTACCCCAGCCTAGTGTCCCCACTGACCCCAACCAGGATAAGCAGGTGAAAGATGAATGTAGAGGAGCGTACTCTCTGATTCGACTACATTTCATTGAATCTGACTGAATTACATGGTAAAAAAAAACAAACTAAGAGGTGAGAGTGGCAGAGGAGGTGCGGGCAGGAGGCCGCAGTACCTGGGCGAAGGTGGGGGGCTCGTCGAAGGACAGCTGGGGGGCCGCGGGGATGTCCAGCTTCAGCCATGGTGGCTTCTTCCTCTGTAGGCTGGTGCTCTCGGGGCGTGGCTCGGCCATGCTGTCCCGCCGGGGCCACGCCTGCCAGCTGAGGGCGTCCACACACACACACACACACACACACACACACACACACACACACACACACACAGAGACAAAAGAACCAAGATGAGTCAGAGGAAGGCCCCAGGTGGCCACCGACAAATACAGTGGGAGAGGCATTGTGGGAATGGGTGGGGCACTACTGCATATTACATGGGTCTGTGACGGTGGCTCATGGGATCCACTCTGACATGCCCCCCACCCATTAAAGAGTTGCAATTTTATCATTTTAAAAGATTATTATGCATGCTTTCATGAAATATTATCAGGCCATTAATTGAAATGCTCAGCAGTAACATATCAACAAAGCTAGTTTATAAGTAGCTATTTAATTTTGTGACAAATTAATTGCACAGTAACTTTCAATCAACAAAGCGCTGACATTTCTCTCTACGTAAACAGGAACGCAGACGCACACACATTTTATCCACATCATTTTGTCGTTTTCAAAACTTGTAAAATTTCGAACGCACTTCTAAAACGGTTTCACGAATAAAAAATTGGAATCCGAAGACTGTGGCATGCAAAGTTTAAGTGAGAGGTAATTCCTCCTTAGGTGTTTGTTAACTGAAAATGTTGCAGTACTGAGGAGGACCACAAGGTGGCACCAGCACCCCAGGCCTGATCTCACCCAAATCATTCAATCCACTGCTGGAAAGGAGAACAGAACGTGGAGTGAAATACAGGACAGGCTACGTCTATTTATTTGTATTCAGAACATTAGATCATTGGGAAATGAGCCATTACTGTTTCCGCTATGTCATTAAACACTAACTTTCTCTGCTTGCTAATAATGGTATAATATATCATCTAATTATCCTTGTTGGGGGGGTTGGATATATTGTTGGAATCCCTGGGACAATCCTTTGCTCTTCTGCCACAATGAGGTTCTACAGACATGTGATAAAGAAACGCCTTAAAAACACCAGCACTGGCTCTCGAAACAGCTGGAACACAGACCTGAGAAAAAGGGGCCGAGTGCCGCAGGAATGATAAGGGCGACCGGAGCCCTTTTAGAAATGTCTCTGGATGTTGGATAATGAAGCGAACGTCTCAAGGGGGGAAAGTCGATTCCGAGGCCGATTGGTCCACAATCCTGTCGGAAGAGGAGCGAAGAGCAGCCCAGGACCCCACATCGCCATCGGTTTCACGCGCCGCACTCCACAGAGTCATATTTCAAAGTGACCACAAGGGCAAGAACCTGTGCGACTCTTCACGTTTCCCCCTCGCTGCAACCACGAGACCCCACTGCGCCGCACTGCGGCTTCTCCTTGCGACGACTCGCATTCCTGTATGCCATTTTATACTGGACGTGCTGCAGTTGACATCCTTTCAGTTGTAACCCGAGTCTATAATTAGAAAGCGCGCATGCTGTGTAATGTATACATTAAGGCAAATTCACAGCTCCAGGATGTCAGAAAAGGTGTTGGTAGACAGAATGACCTGCGAATTGTGTAACATATTAGCATTATAAATATTATAATTCCAGAGGTGGCTATAGCGAAGTACTTAACGGATCAGATCCAATGACATGTGTAGGGATATAGAGGGAGGGAGGAGGCACGTCGCTGTGGACTTCGATATCAGGATCACCGTAAATCCACAAGTCATGAGGCTGGACGGAAACGACAGGCAGAAGGTCCATGCGCAGACCCGTGTGTGTGAACAACCCCCACTGTGTGGATGCACAGCTGGAATGTTGTGGCATCTGGGGGCAACTTGATGTGTTTGTGTGTGTGTTTGGAGGAAGGGGTGGGGGGGGGGGACGATGCCAAGAATAGGAGCTCACAGATACAGCTCAATGGTCACATGACATCTGGGAGACAGGACTACATGGAAATGTTTTACCAAAGCAGTCAGTTGTTACATTATTTATTTACCTGTCTCTCAGCAAAAGCGGTTACCCAAAGTAACTTAAATCGCTTGCATTTTTCTCAGCTTAGTCTTTGCACTAGAATTCAGGGTTCTGCTAAAATGCCGCTTCCTCTTCATGAGGCTGAATCTTTATGCTGGTGGTCACTACTCTGCTGTAGTAATTTTGCCTCTAATTATGCCTGTATAGTAAATATGCCTGTAAGGAATCCAACTCCCTGTGCTACCTTACTGCCAGCTCATACCCACAAAACTGGAAGGAATACTGGCACAATTATATAAAACAAGATTAAGTGATTTCAGATACCAGTCTGCCAGTACTTATCCAAGAATCTCCAGAACTCATTCCAAACGCAGGAAAAGTGGGTGATCTGCTGTCCTTGTGAATACTGAACTCTTCCAACTCAGACCTCCACCAAATCTCACCATCTGCCTGTCCAGCGCTTCGATCCAAAAACGGTTCCATGATTTTCCTCCCATTGAGCCCTTGAGAGACCACCTGCTGTCAGATGCATGACTAAAGCAGATCCCCTCTACTGCCAAATGCCCATTAATTGAATAGTTTAGTGTTGTTTCCTAAATGCAGCCATTTATAAAAAGCTATGAAAATTTAACTTTGGCAGTCCAATGGGAACAGGCTGCGAGTCCAAGCTTTTGGTAGTCGGAGTGGCGAGCGATCTCATAGACCCAGCAGAATCTCACTGCCATGACAGTCATTCATTTTTTCAGCTTCCTTGCAGCCACCGTCTGTGTGGCAAATACCCTTCATCACTAATTTGCTACTTTGCCTCAACGGGTTTGGTAGAATTTAGAATAGGTGTGGTGTCTCTTGCTTTGGGTACAAATATACGCCCAAAAGAACACTGACCAATCCGCCACAGATGAGAAGGACACACCAAACTTTGGAAGAGACATTCATGAAACAGCTTAGGCTACTCAGACACTTTACGTGATTCTTGTACTTAGAGTCCCAAGTGGTGCATTTTATTCTGATCTAGTTCCACTTCACCTGTTAGCAGTCACTGTCTGGGACTGGAATGAGAGAGAATGACATTACTGCATTCGATAAGTTTGTAAATATGAGGGAGGGGCGGGGGGGGGGGGGGGGGGGAGGTGGGATTCCAGAGAAGCACTAAGCGTGAAACTCATTTAACCTCGGGACGCATCATCTGTGATTAATTTCTGCTATTGCGTCGCTCCCATCCAGATGCTGCAAGAGCAGGAAGACTTTGAAATCCCAGCCCTCAGCCCCGTCTCCTGCCAGGAACACATGCCCCACGGTCCAGTTATCCAAGGGAGGTCCTTCAGAGAAATGATGGAGCCCCATGGCTTCCAAGAGCAGGATGGGGGTTCGGCCTGTACCGAATCTTATGTGACAGTCACCCGAGGCCCTTGCAGTGCAGAATGGCCTGGAGTTTTCATTCTTGAATTACTGAAAAATTCAACTTCAAGGCAGAATTACATATTGCCCGTGTCTGGCTGCAGCTCCCCTCCCGTGACCAATTTGTCGGCTAAGCAGTCCTTTTCTTGTTGTGATTGATCTCTGTATGTAATATTTCAGCCAAGGTCAACAAACCACTTGCTACTCAATACCAGGACACCACCCATGAAGACTAAATCCTTTCCAAAACATTAGGCATGAAACATTATTGTATCAGATTATGTTTAGTCGGACTTTCAGGCAAAGGCCAACCCTCAGGGACAGGCATGGGCAATTCCAAACAAATTTAGAAGTGCCGCTCTTGCAGTATGGCAACTGACCTCCATCAGCTGCTAAATGTACAATATCCAGACAGCTGCTACGAATCAGCCCCCATGTAATCTATAAGACAATGTTTCAATACAGTTTTTTCACAAACAAAGGCACCGTTGTTTGGCAGATACTGTGTTTTCTGTGTTTGCCAGATGCATTTTTGAGATTGCATGTTAGGTCTGCTGAAAAGAGGCACTGAACCTCACGCTGAAGAGAGCGAAATGATCTTTCTCGCGCCAAGTCCGGAGACGAGAGAACCTTAACACGCGAACCGGTCCCTGTCTGCATGCTAATCTCCTGCTTCCTGACGATGCAGTCACAGATTCCAGGCAAACTTAGAGGCCCGTCACCACGTGGACGAGCAGGCAAAGCGTGCCGTGCCAGTTGCTCCTCGGAGGTAGGGTGCTCCTGCGTAATGCATTCACAGCTGGAATGCATCACAACTGGCTTGGTGGGGAGGCCTTTTGACAACCTGCCACGCAGGTATGAGGCATATACTTCAAAAGGAGTTTACAACAACTACTATACTTACTATTCGTCATTATCTCAGTCTTTTTTTGTTATAGCAGAACGCCACATATCATTTAAAATTTAACATGACTGAAAGCATCATGGGGCAAAGCTGTACAGGAAACAGGAGCAGTTATTCTGGACACCTTAATCCAGGTGCAGGAAACTCCAGCTACTCCTTAACGGGCCCCCTCTCTTTGGCTGCCTGTCACCACACCCCCCTGTTCCCAGGAAGAGACACAGCATCTGCTCTGCTGTTAATTAATGCTTCATTTCCAGCTTCTTCCCCACTAAGTAAAAAAAAGGAAAACAGCCTCTTCCCACCATCCTTAAGATTAACGCGATTGTTCTTATTGAGAACTAATTTTATTTTGGCTCCCCCTCCCTCTGCGGTCCTGAAAGGGCAACCTGAAAGGGCATCATATAGAGGCCCTGTTGTTTTTGTATCTGGAGAGAAAAAAAAAATAAAAGCGTTCAATCTTGATATAACCTTTCTATTTCCCCTCCCTCTTCAGGAATGCAAAGTTACATTGAGGACTATTCCAACATTTTTTTTCTGTTCAGTGAGAAACGCATCCGGCATTTCACAAAATCTCCACTTCTCTGCTAAAGTACAACTACTAGCTTGAATGTCTCCTTAGTAATTCTTCCCGCTATTGTTTGCATGCTATTTATTCTTAATAAATGAAAGAACACTCCAGTGAACTGCCTTTCAGGACACGAGGTCCAGCCCATGGTGTGGTTGCCATCCTCTGATGTATTTAAAACAGACTCTTATGGACACAACAGGACACTGATGTCTGCATCTTGTCAGCGGCACACGTCTGTGATTGATTACCTCGTTTACACTCACTTCCTTCCCGAAAGCAACAGCACATCCGGGCCCTTCTGGCCACAGTCCCTCCTTCCTTCCCTGGGACTGGCCTCTCACTGGCCCAAGCGAGGTGCCTGCTGTTCCCCATGACCGACTTGTAGCCTTAGTGTCAGCAGCAGATGTGTTGCATCTCCGTCCTGGAGCGCACTGCAATTTGCTCACTGATTCTGGTGCATACTGTATATCCTCCACTGCAATTTGTTCACTGATTCTGGTGCATACTGTATATCCTTCACTGCAATTTGCTCACTGACTCTGGTGCATACTGTATATCCTCCACTGCAATTTGCTCACTGACTCTGGTGCATATATCCTCCACTGCAATTTGCTCACTGACTCTGGTGCATATATCCTCCACTGCAATTTGCTCACTGACTCTGGTGCATATATCCTCCACTGCAATTTGCTCACTGACTCTGGTGCATATATCCCGCTCTGCATGAGGACTGTCTAAAGAGGAGCAAAAACTAATAAAACGGAAAGTGGCTTGGGGCTGTGTGATGACTCAGTGAGAAGCACTGGGCACCTGGTTGGTGAAAGTCATCTTTTTTGGACATTAATACAACAAAAACAAAAGTGATGATCATAGATTTTGGGAAGAATCCTATGGTCACTTCCCCAGTGATTATTAATGATCAGGTGATTGAAGTAGTGCAGCATTATAAATACCTTGGTATTGAACTTGATAATAAATTGACTTTTGAGTATCAGGAGGATGCAATATGTAAGAAAGCCCACCAAAGGGTGCATTTTTATCGTAAGCTGAAAAGTTTTAGGGTTTTATGATGTTTTATTTTAGTTTTATTGAATCTATTTTGACCTTCTTTTTAAGCTGGTATGGGTCTCTTGATGTTAGGAGTATTGTTCAGGAGTATTGTTAGTACATGTAGCAAAGTTGCAGGATTAGACCTAAATGACACTGGTTTTAAGGCCAAGACTTTGGAAAAGGCCCAGTCAGCTGTGTGTGACCTTAGCCATCCCTTACTGAGGGACTTCATGCTGCTTCCATCTGGCTGGAGATATAAATGACCAAACCGTAGGACAAATAGATTTTTAAACCTTTTATTCCAAGTGCCATCGGTTTGTTAAATCAATGTGATTTTTAATTTTTTTTTTTTTATTGTAAAAATGTTCTCTGTTGTCTGTCTATTAAGTGTTGCTGGCTGTAAAACAATTTGCCCCCCAGGGGATAAAAATAAAGTTCAACTTGTCCACTGGACACCTGTAGGGCTGTGGGTTCAAATCTTGTCTTGTGCGTGGAATTTATGTGTGTTTACAACAAGTTCTTGTCCCATTGTCTCGAGACACGGGAGA